>NW_006792921.1:7133306-7158481 GCF_000442215.2 Lipotes vexillifer | reverse complement strand
CCCACCCTCCCTATCCCACCCTCCCTATCCCACCCTCTATGGTGGTCACAAAGCACCGAGCTGATCTCCCTATGCTATGCGGTTGCTTCCCACTAGCTATCTGTTTTACGTTTGGTAGTGTATATATGTCCACGCCACTCTCTCACTTTGTCAAAGCTTACCCTTCCCCCTCCCCACATCCTCAAGTCCATTCTCTAGTAGGTCTGTGTCTTTATTCCCATCTTACCCCTAGGTTCTTCATGACCGTTTTCTTTTTTTCTTAGATTCCGTATATATGTGTTAGCATACGGTATTTGTTTTTCTCTTTCTGACTTACTTTACTCCGTATGACAGACTCTAGGTCCATCCACCTCACTACAAATAACTCAGTTTCGTTTCTTTTTATGGCTGAGTAATATCCATTGTATATATGTGCCACATCTTCTTCTTTTTTTCTTTTTTTTTTCTTTTTGCGGTACGCGGGCGTCTCACTTCTGTGGCCTCTCCCGTTGTGGAGCACAGGCTCCGGACGCACAGGCCCAGCGGCCATGGCCCATGGGCCCAGCTGCTCCGCGGCACGTGGGATCCTCCCGGACAGGGGCACGAACCCACGCCCCCTGCATCGGCAGGCGGGCCCCCAACCACTGCGCCACCAGGGAAGCCTGTGCCACATCTTCTTTATCCATTCATCTGTTGGTTGACACTTAGGTTGCTTCCAAGTCCTGGCTATTGTAAATACAGCTGCAGTGAACATTTTGGTATATGACTCTTTTGAATTATGGTTTTCACAGGATATATGCCCAGTAGTGGGATTGCTGGGTCATATGGTAGTTCTATTTTTAGTTTTTTAAGGAACCTCCATACTGTTCCCCATAGTGGCTGTATCAATTTACATTCCCAGCAACAGTGCAAGAGGGTTCCCTTTTCTCCACACCCTCTCTAGCATTTATTGTTTGTAGATTTTTTGATGATGACCGTTCTGACCGGTGTGAGATGATATCTCATTGTAGTTTTGATTTGCATTTCTCTAATGATTAATGATGTTGAGCATTCTTTCATGTGTTTGTTGGCAATATTATACAGCAATTTCTTATTAGTTGTCTAATTTATACATATTAGTGTATGTATGTCAATCCTAATCTCCCAATTCATCCCACCACCACCACCCTCCTCTTTCCCCCTTCAGTGTCCATATGTTTGTACTCTACATCTGTGTCTCTATTTCTGCCTTGCAAACCGGTTCATCTGTACCATTTTCTAGGTTCCACATATATGCATTAATATACGATATTTGTTTTTTTTCTTTCTGACTTACTTCACTCTGTATGACAGACTCTAGGTCCATCCACATCTCTACAAATGACCCAATTTCATTCCTTTTTATGGCTGAGTAATATTCCATTGTATATATGTGCCACATCTTCTTTATCCATTCTTCTGTTGATGGGCATTTAGGTTACTTCCATGACCTGGCTATTGTAAATAGTGCTGCAATGAACATTGGGGTGCATGTGTCTTTTTGAAATACGGTTTTCTCTGGGTATCTGCCCAGTAGTGGGATTGCTGGGTCACATGGTAATTCTGTTTTTAGTCTTTTAAGGCACCTCCATACTGTTCTCCATAGTGGCTGCATCAATTTACATTCCCAGCAACAGTGCAACAGGGTTCCCTTTTCTCCACACCCTCGCCAGCATTTGTTGTTTGTAGATTTTCTGATGATGCCCATTCTAACCCATGTGAGGTGGTACCCCATTGTAGTTTTGATTTGCATTTCTCTAATGATTAGTGATGTTGAGCAGCTTTTCATGTGCCCCTTGGCCATCTGTATGTCTTCTTTGTAGAATTGTCTATTTAGGTCTTCTGCCCATTTTTTGATGCCCATTTTTTGATGCTTTGTATTTCTGAGGTGTCTGTTGTAACTTCTCCTTTTTCATTTCTAATTTTAATGATTTGAGTCCTCTCCCTCTTTTTCTTAATGAGTCTGGCTAATGGTTTATCGATTTTGTTTATCTTCTCAAAGGACCAGCTTTTAGTTTTATTGATCTTTGCTATTGTTTTCTTTGTTTCTATTTTATTTATTTCTGCTCTGATCTTTATGATTTCTTTCCTTCTACTAACTTTGGGTTTTGTTTGTTCTTCTTTCTCTAGTTCCTTTAGGTGTAAGGTTAGATTGTTTATTTGAGATTTTTCTTGTTTCTTGAGGTAGGCTTGTATAGCTATAAACTTCCCTCTTAGAACTGCTTTTGCTGCATCCCATAGGTTTCGGATCGTCGTGTTTTCATTGTCATTTTTCTCTAGGTATTTTTTGATTTCCTCTTTGATTTCTTCAGTGATCTCTTGGTTATTTAGTAACGTGTTGTTTAGCGTCCATGTGTTTGTGTTTTTTACATTTGTTTCCCTGTAATTGATTTCTAATCTCATAGCATTGTGGTCAGAAAAGATGCTTGATATGATTTCAGTTTTCTTAAATTTACTGAGGCTTGATTTGTGACCTAAGATGTCATTTATCCTGGAGAATGTTCCATGCGCCCTTGAGAGGAAAGTGTAATCTGATGTTTTTGGATGGAATGTCCTATGAATATCAATTAAGTCCAACTTGTTTAATGTATCATTTAAAGCTTGGTTTTCCTTATTAATTTTCGGTCTGGATGATCTGTCCATTGGTGTAAGTGAGGTGTTATAATCCCCCACTATTATTGTGTTACTGTCGATTTCCCCTTTTATATAGCTGTTAGTATTTTCCTTATGTATTGAGGTGCTCCTATGTTGGGTGCGTATGTATTTATAATTGTTATATCTTCTTCTTGGATTGATCCCTTGATCATTATGTAGTGTCCTTCCTTGTCTCTTGTGACATTCTTTATTTTAAAGTCTAGTTTATCTGATATGAGTATTGCTACTCCAGCTTTCTTTTGATTTCCATTTGCATGGAATATCTTTTTCCATCCCCTCACTTTCAGTCTGTATGTGTCCCTAGGTCTGAAGTGGGTCTCTTGTAGACAGCATATATATGGGTCTTATTTTTGTATCCATTCAGCAAGCCTGTGTCTTTTGGTTGGAGCATTTAATCCATTCACATTTAAGGTAATTATCGATATGTATGTTCCTATGACCATTTTCTTAATTGTTTTGGGTTTGTGTTTGTAGGTCCTTTTCTTCTCTTGTGTTTCCCGCTTAGAGAAGTTCCTTTAGCATTTGCTGTAGAGGTGGTTTGGTGGTGCTGAATTCTCTTAGCTTTTGCTTGTCTGTAAAGCTTTTGGTTTCTCTGTTGAATCTGAATGAGATCCTTGCTGGGTAGAGTAATCTTGGTTGTAGATTTTTCCCTTTCATCACTTTAAATGTATTGTGCTACTCCCTTCTGGTTTGTAGGATGTCTGCTGAGAAATCAGCTGTTAACCTATGGGAGTTCCCTTGTATGTTATTTGTTGTTTCTCCCTTGTTGCTTTCAATAATTTTTCTTTGTCTCTAATTTTTGTCAGTTTGATTACTGTGTCTCTTGGTGTGTTTCTCCCTTGGTTTATCCTGCCTGGGACTCTCTGCAGGACTTGGATGGCTATTTCCTTTCCCATGTTAAGGAAGTTTTTGACTACAATCTCTTCAAATATTTTCTTGGGTCCTTTCTGTCTCTCTTCTCCCTCTGGGATCCCTATAATGCAAATGT
Organism: Lipotes vexillifer; assembly: GCF_000442215.2. NCBI lineage: Eukaryota > Metazoa > Chordata > Mammalia > Artiodactyla > Lipotidae > Lipotes > Lipotes vexillifer. The sequence continues at coordinate 7,154,841 of NW_006792921.1, read as the reverse complement.
TTGTGGGTTTAATGTTGTCCCAGAGGTCTCTTAGGCTGTCTTCATTTCTTTTCATTCTTTTTTCTTTAGTTTGTACTTTATGGCAGCAGTGAATTCCACCGTTTTGTCTTCCAGGTCACTTATCCATTCTTCTGCCTCAGTTATTCTGCTATTGATTCCTTCTAATGTATTTTTCATTTCAGTTATTGTATTGTTCATCTGTGTTTATTTGTTCTTTAATTCTTCTAGGTCTTTGTTAAACATTTCTTGCATCTTCTCGATCTTTGCCTCCGTGCTTTTTCCAAGTTCCTGGATCACCTTCACTATCATTATTCTGAATTCTTTTTCTGGAAGGTTGCCTATCTCCACTTCATGTAGTTGTTTTTCTGGGATTTTTATCTTCTTTCTTCATCTTGTACATAGCCCTCTGCCTTTTCATCTTGTCTATCTCTCTGTCAATGTGGTTTTTGTTCCACAGGCTGCAGGGTTGTAGCTCTTCTTGCTTCTGCTGTCAGCCCTCTGGTGGATGAGGCTATCTAAGCGGCTTGTGCAAGTTTCCTGATGGGAGGGACTGGTGGTGGGTAGAGCTGGGTGTTGCTCTGGTGGGCAGAGCTAAGTAAAACTTTAATCTGCTTGTCTAATGATGGGTGGGGCTGAGTTCCCTCCCTGTTGGTTGTTTGGCTGAAGTGACCCAGCACTGGAGTGTACAGGCTGTTTGGTGGGGCTAATGGCGGACTGTGGGAGGGCTCATGTCAAGGGGTACTTCCCAGAACTTCTGCTGCCAGTGTCCTTGTCCCTGTGGTGATCCATAGCCACCCCCTGCCTCTGCAGGAGACCCTCCAACACTAGCAGGTAGGTCTGGTTCAGTCTCCTATGGGGTCACTGCTCCTTCCCCCTGGGTCCTGGTGTGCACACTACTTTGTGTGTGCCCTCCAAGAGTGGAGTCTCTGTTTCCCCCAGTCCTGTTAAAGGCCTGCAGTCAAATCCTGCTAGCCTTCAAAGTCTGATTCTCTGGGAATTCCTCCTCCCGTTGCCAGACCCCCAGGTTCGGAAGCCTGATGTGGGGCTCAGAACCTTCATGCCAGTGGGTGGACTTCTGTGGTATAATTGGTCTCCAGTTTGTGAGTCGCCCATCCAGCGGTTGTGGGACTTGATTTTATTGTGATTGCGCCCTTCCTACTGTCTCATTGTGGCTTCTCCTTTGTCTTTGGATGTGGGATATCTTTTTTGGTGAGTTCCAGTGTCTTCCTGTCAATGATTGTTCAGCAGTTAGTTGTGATTCTGGTGCTCTCGCAAGAGGGAGTGAGTGCACCTCCTTCTACTCTGGCATCTTGAACCTATCTCCTCTATTCTGTTTTATTAACATACAAAATGTGGACTGTGACCCAGCAAACTGATGTTCTTATTCACTGGTGGGTGGCACCCCATAGTTTGAAAATTACTGATGGTGACTGATGGGAACTGAGCATAAGAGCATAAACTGTATCCTTTTGTGGATATGTTTGAATGTCCATGTCCAGCCTGAGTGCATTAATAAACCCAGGTGCCATATTTTTTTTCTGTGGCTAGCTCAGTATCCTTTCTGGAGTCTCTAGATTTTCCTCTAACCTGAATTAGATGCAAGTCATTTGAACACCTCTCTAAGGTCTGTGAGTCAAGCCAAAGGAAGTAACCCACAGAGAACGAACCAGTTGGAATTGCACAGTGAAGGCCCAGGGCCCTTGGCCTTCGCCTGCCTACATGGTGCAAGGTGAGGGCATAAATTATGGGAGTTGACTGTGTCTTGGGAACCACTTCTTACTGTAATAAGCCCTTGACAATCTGCATTCTTTGGGACTTCAGAGTAGATAACAGCAATAATGGAAAGCAATTTTTGTTTTTTTTCCTTTGCCAAAGTACTGACGGGGGAAGGACATTTATCCCTTCGATGACAGAGGGAATTGGGCTTCTCTGATGCACAGGGTGGCATGATATGCTTGCTGCTAACATATTCCATATGTGTTCTTCACCCTGCCTTCCAGACTGTGAGTTTGTTAAAACTACTGAATGAATTCCAGGGTAGGGAAGATTAAGCTGTAATTTACTATATTTCATGGCTCGCTTCTCCATTTTCTTTAAGCTCATTCAGCTGTGGCTGAGTCACAAAGAGACAGCAAATTCACCACAGTGCATCGTGCATCCTAAGACAGCTTTGGGAACTGACATTTGGTTCTGCTGGGATGCAATCAAGAGAGATACAGCCCCTCCCCTCTTGCTTCTCCCTGTCTGTGGGTTCTGTCCTCAGTTCACTGTGGGAAGGTCTTAGAGTTGTCAGCTGATCTCAGTTGAGGATGAGTTTTGAGAAGTCACCTTCTGAATGGATTGTGCTGGTAATAGAGCTGCTGTTTTCCAGTTCATGGCCTGGTCTTCCCCCTCTCCATCTGTTTGCTTGTTAGTCCTTTGTATACCCATGCTTTGCTGCCTCATCACTCCTAGACACTCTACAAGCAGCACTTCTCAAACTTTAATGTGATCATCTGGCAAGGTTGCTAAAATGCAAATTTTGATCTATTAGGTCTGGGGTAGGGCCTGAGACTCTGAATTTCTAATGGATGATGCTGGTGCCCCGGGTCCTTGGCCGTTCTGTGAATAGCGAGACTCAACAGGTTGGTGTGTAGATGGCTGAGAGGGCACTGTCTGTGTGCGTGTTTATCGTTTTCATAACGATATATATGTGACTATGGGGTGGTCGATTTTGATCTATGAGAAGAGAATCAGGACTGATCATTCCTTCTAGGTAGAGTTGCTCTGTACCCTCCAGTCTGATCACTTCTCTTTATGCATTCATCTTGTATTTCACATGTGCCTTTTGGGAATAAAGGTCCTGTTTCCTGGCAGTGGCTGTCTCCACACACCCTTGGCAGTGAATGGATTCACTGTGACCCCGATTCTTGCCTTGCAGTTGTGAGGAGCATGATATGCCCAGGTGGCAGAGAGATGGGAAAACTCTCAGGGTGTAAGAAATTCTTGATAGTGACACATTAAACCAGAAAAAAGCAGCCTAGCCTTGTTGTGAAGTTCCTGCTGATCTGAGACAGAGCCTAACACTCAGTCGAGTGACAGCAAGTAGCTTTGTTTTCCTCTTTAAGCCCCGGGGTTTCCACTCCTCTTCAAAAAACCCCTCAATGCAGCCTGTTTTCTCCAGGACAGCACATGGCTTTTCTAACTAGTTATGGCATTCTGGATTTCTGTAACGCATGCAGTTATAATGCAACATACCACCACCATCAATTTAGGAGGAATCTTAAATCTATCTGTTCTTTTGACCTTGCTGTATGTAGCTTTGGTCCTAGAAGGAATCTTAGATATCATCTTGTTCAGCCTCAGGTGAGGCACAAAGCTCATATGGTGAAGGGTTGTGCCCAAGGTCATACAGCCTTGCATCTCATCTCCTGACTTCTGGGAAAGTAGAGAGCTCACTTCACAGCCTCCTGGTGTTTTTCCACCAAGCAGAGCTGCTCCTCCAATACACACCTGTGGCTTCTGCTCTTTGGTGCCTCTGACAACGTCTGGATACAGAGCCTCCTTGCCCACCTCCTCCCACTTTCACACCCCCTGCTCTGTACCTGCCCTTGGGCCTTGTGGTGATGGTGGTGGGGTTTCCCTTTCTTTGCCATACCACATATCCACACTGTGCCCTTACGTCTGTTTCCTGTGTGCTGCCAGCTCTATTGATTCTGCTTATCCATCAAGACCCTGGTCAAATTCAGCTTCTTCCTTGAACCCAGATCACTGGGCTGGGTGTCAGGAGCTCTGAGTTCTAATCTCTACCCAAAATCAGCTATGTGGCATATGCACAAAATCTTTAGACCTTTATGCCCCAGTTCCCTCCTATGACAAAGGAACTGGGCCTTGTTATTTCTCTGATTTCGCGATACTCCAGTTCCACACTAATCACTCCTTCCTCAGAATAGTGGCGCTTCTCTCAACTAGACCCGAGTTTAGATTTCCAGCTCTACTGTTTATCACTGTGTGGTGTTATGCAAGTTGTTTAATCTCTGGGTCTCCATTTCGTCATTAGTAAAAGATGGGGCTGTTAGGAGGATTAAATGCATAGTACAATTATCTAACGCATATTAACACTGTTAAGATAATTTTTTTAAAAAGTAAAATTATAACTCATTCAGATGTAAAATAAATGTGTGTAAAGATTTTCGTTAACTCATTATTAACGAGGGAACTGGTAAGAAGTTACAAGCAGTTCAGATGGCAGTCCAAAGAACAGACACATTTATAGATTAGAAATGTGCAAATCAAAGATGATGAAGAGCTGTGAATCACAGTTGCAATCTTGCATCAGGCTCATCTGGTTTATTTCTCCATTTTATTTTTATTTCATAGTATCACCAAGACCCTGATTCCTACACAGATATGTAGAAGCATACTGATGTGTTCAGTTTTACATGAGAAGACTTGCAGAGATCTGAAGTCTTTAAAATAAACAATTCGGAGGAGATACTTCTCTGTATTCAGAATCCATCCACATGTTCAAATACACACACAGGTATAGTGGGAGAAGCTTTATTCTTAGGTGAGCACAAACACCTAAGCATGAGGATGGTGGGTTCTAATGTATTAAATTTTGATTTTGGATAAGCACATTTGAGGGTGTGCCTTGTTGTTTTAAATTCTTTTTTTTCTCTGCAAGTAAAATATGGATACATTCTCTATAAAGAAATTAAAATATTGCTGAGAAGGCCGAAGTGTCCAGTCTCCTTTGGCTGCCTGTCTGTCCCTTCAGCCATCCTTTTCCCAGGTTCCTCCTCAGATAGTGTAACTTTCGTCAGCATGGGATGTGCACATATTTTATATAATAGGTGTTTTTCTGCAACTTGCTTAATCTACTCAATGATATCTTGGAAAGTTCTATATGTCGGCTCATAAAAGTTTACCTCTTTAAAAAAATTCATAATATGGGTAATCATAATTAATTGGGCTGTTCTCCTAACGATAGGCATTTAGGTTGTTTCCGGTTCTTTGCTGGGATAAGTTATGCTGCAATGAAATAGGAAGGCCCATTATGTGTTTATTAAGCGACAGTCTTTAAAATGCACAAATGCAATGGCTAAACTCTGCTTTCCTGTTCTTTCAGATGTACTGGTGCATGTAATTAAGGCTCATTGCTCTGAAAACCCCTTTTATAACATTTACACAGTTTTTTAAAACCCAGGTCACATTACCTGTTTGGGTGAAAGTCATTCAGTATGAACATCCTGCTCTTAAACTGTTGATTCCTTGAATTTATTTGGATGAAATGATGTTATATCTGCCCTCCACCTCAGCTTTCTCTCCTCTGCTCCTTTCCTTTCCTCTCGCCTCTCACTGCACTTACCTCCACTTTTTATGCAGGCCCCGAATAGCATTGCACATGATATTTCTTGATTTATTCTGCATCTTGAAAATCTGTAGATTATTGTTAAGACGGAACTATGTACAACATCACTATGAATCACAAAGATAAACTTGAGATGAGAAATTCTTTGCTTTTTCAAACAACGTGGGAAGAATATGAACTGGAAAGAAAATTAATAATAATAATAAAAATTGAAGTTGAACTGGTTTTCACATTAAAATAGATCTTAACCTTTTTTTAAGGTTTGCATAGATCGAAGCAGTGACTTAAGTCTATTATACTGCTTCCTCTGGTGAAGTCCTTGTAGCAAGAATAATGACACGTATGAAGAGATTCAATAAGTGTATTTGAATGAATAAATTAATATTTGAGAAGGGGAGGCTTGGGACCATTTAGATTTCCACTGAAAGTCAAAATATGTGCGTTCAATATGGTAACCACTAGCCACATGTGGCTATTGATCCCTTGAAATATGGCTGCTGCTGCCACATATTAAAATGGTAAACATTTGGCTACATTGAGTTAAATAAAATATACCATTAGTATTAATTTCGTTTGTTTATTTTTTAAAATGTAGGTACTAGGAAGTTTAAAATGCCGTATGTGACTGGCAGTATCTGTCTATTGGACAGCACTGCTCTAGCTGTTAACTGGCCAGGACTGCTTTTGCATCACCCTCTTTGTTAAGGACATACTTAAATTCTAATCCTACCTTTAGTCCCTAAAGGTGATTAAGTCAAAATCCCAAGAAGACTTGCTTATTCTTTCTTTCCGATTAGTTTTTGAAGATTTCATTAATGTGGTTTCAGTGTAAGACTTATTATATCATATTTTTGCTGCTCTGAAAATGTAAAGTGAAGAATTTGAGGAAATGGTAATCACTACATTAGCCTAACAGATAAAAAACAATTCCTTTTCCAAGTTTTCCTGCAGCAGTTTGTAATGCAGCTCATAGCAGTGAGGCTCATTTTGATAGAGAATCAGAGTTGTGGTTTTTGACTGATAAAAACTCCCTCCTTTAGCCTCTTTACCATTTTTTTATGGGCTCCTTTGCCTTTGCAAAGAAAACTGAAGCAGTTGCATTCATTTCTGACCTACTTGCAGTCTTATAGTTTGTCACATCTGGTAAAACCAGCATTCCTTTAGAGTGCTATAACTTAGTATCTATTCGAACACACACATAAACACACAACACACCACTAATTTTGTATGTCAGTGTTTTTGTTTCGGTTTGGCTTTGTCAGTCTCTGAAGCGTTTTTTATTTTTTTAATCAATAAGCTTTATTGTTTTAAGTGAGTTTTAGGTTCACAGCAAAACTGAATAATGGAACGCACAGGGAGTTCCCACATACCCCTACTCCTCCACACATACAGCCCCCCCACTCTCAATCAAGGAGCCTACACTGACACGTCGCTATCATCCAAAGTCCACAGTTGACATTGGGGTTCACTCTTGGAGTTGATTTTTCTATGGGTGTGGACAAATGCATAATGACATGTATCCATTCATTACGGTATCATATAGAGTAAATTCACTGCCCCCAAAATCCTCTGTGCTCCATCTGTTCATCCATTCCTCCCCCAACCTCTGGCAGCCACTGATCTTTTTACCGTCTTCATAATTTTGTCTTTTCCATAATGTCATATAGTTGGAGTCAGACAGTATTTAGCCTTTTCGGATTGGATTCTTTCATTTACTAATATGCACTTAAGTTTCCTCCGTGTCCTTTCATGGCTTGATAGCTCATTTCTTTTTAGCAATGAATGATGTTTCATCGTCTGGATGTACCACAGTTTATCCATTCACCTACTGAAGGACATTTTGCTGCTTCCAAGTTTTGGCAATTATAAATAAAGCTGCTGTAAACATCTGTTTGCAGGTTTTTGTGTGGGCGAGTTTTCCATTCATTTGGGTAAATACCAAGGAGCATAATTGTAAGATGAGTATATATTTAGTTTGGTAAGAAATTAACAAACTGTCTTCCAAAGTTGTTGAACCATTTTGCATTCCCACTAGCAATGAATGAGTATTCCTGTTTCTCCACATCCTCTCCAGCATTTGGTGTTATCAGTGTTCTGGATTTTGGCCATTCTAATAGGTGGGTAGTGGTGACAGTTGCTTTAATATGACCAGATCAGTGAGTGATTCGGTTGGAATTCTGTTGTCCCAGCAGAATGCGGTTCTTAGAGGGATGAGGTATGTTCTTGATGTTCTGAGATGGACAGTGAGTCCCTTCTTTGGTGGCTACTGAGAGAGAAGAGAAGATGGCAGACCAGAAGATGGGGCACCCACATTTCACCCAGAATTGCAAGTTGTGGCCACCTCTGCTCTATGGGCGAACATAAGTATAGCACAGGCTGTGGACCTGGCAAAGGAAAAAGTGGGAATTCTGAGTCTAAGCTGGAGGCAGCCTTTGTTCTGTTTGGTGCTGGGTTCATTCTGACCACAGGTTATGAATTGTGCCGTTGTGTGTGTGCATGTGTGTGCATGTAGGGGGATACTGGTTACTTCAACATGCAGCTTTTGTTTTCTGAGAGCAGCTTGTGGAACCAGCTGTCGGTTGGAGGGGTCTCATTAGTGGAGCAAATTCCCGGGAAGTTATTACAAGGAAGCACACTGCCAGGGCTTGGTTGGCCTGAAAAGACACAGTATGTAGGTGTTCTGATCCTCCCCCTTCTGATCAAAAAGAGACTGAAAGAGAATGTGCTCCCCTGTGAACAGATCGGTGGAGGGGGGCCTCCACCCTGACTGTGTGACCTTTGGCTGTAAGAGTGGATTGGGAACTGCATCCGTAACATGGGTGCTGAATGAGTAATTACAGGCAAGCCAGTCTGAGTCAGCCAATAATTGACCTTAACTATCCTTTCCCCACTGTGGTGAAATCTCACCCATGGCGAACCTACCTTATGGCTCTGCCTCAGTTCTGACGCTATTAGAATTGGCTCACCTGGAGCTGCTGTTCCCACTCTCCCAGGCACCTCCCACTTCTGCCAGGCTCCTCTGGTTGTCTGTCCCATCTTGGAAGCCTCAGCCAGCCCTGCTGGCATCAGCTGCTCGTGTTCTGAGTGGTAGCAGGCGGCCGTCTCAGTGATGTCTTCACGCCATGAATACATACATGCCCCTGCTTCCTGTCTTCACGCTCCTCGGTTTCTACTGAGTGTCCCTCCCCACTCCCTACTGTTGTATTCCACCTCTACCTCCTCTCCACCCCCCTGGCCCCTGGCCTTGGGTTTCAGTCTGTCCTTGTGTCTGACCTCTCTCTTATACTGTCTTTTTGGTATCTAACATACAAATTAATGTAAAGAAGTAGGCACATTTAGAGATGGGAAGGTGTTTTCTGAAAAGATGGCAACATGATACGAAGATGACTCTTAGTGTGCTGCCCATTTTCTGCTGTGTCTGCTTTGACCCTTGAGGTCAGCAAGGACCCAGTGACCTTGGGATATTTGCCTCTCCGTCAGCTGATCCTGGGACCATTTCCTGCTTTGCTGGTCCTTGACCTGCTCGACTGTGACATTTTAAGCCCCCTGGATGGATTCCCTCGTTGGGCGGGTACTCGAAGGCATCGCTTTTCTAGTGTTCTGTTTGCCGTCTGCGCAGGTTATAATAATTCACTGAAAGGAAAAGAAAGGTGAGGGGAGATTATATTCACTGAGAGAAGGGGAATTTCAGTTACCTTGGGAAGAAGACAGAGGTAGAGAGCTTAGGTGTTAAATGTTCCAAGCATGGCTCTTGTTAAAGTGCTATAACATTTCAGCCCCGTGGCTGAATTGTGTATGGGATTCTGTGCTTCTGAGAGCTTATAGAACTGTGACTCTGTAGTTCAGTGATTAAACTTAGGCATACTTATAACAGATGTGCCTGGATGAAATGAGCTCTGATTTTATGTTTAATCTTTGCTGTCTCTGATGGTTGTTGAAGGAAGAAGAAATAATTCTATCAAGAAATAAGGTCATGCAATAAGAGAATAAGGAAAGAAGAATAAAATGATAGAGAATTTTCTTTTTCTTTTTTTATGCTTACTGGAAGAGAGTGAATACTTACTGATTCCCAAGCTCTTAATAAATGCCATGGATGTTTCTTTAATTTGCACAACTACCTTACAAAGTTGATGGTAGCGTCCCCATTGTATACAGGTATACTGAAAACTTAAGACAACTTTGTAACGTTCTCCAAATCGGGTTTTCATCAATTTTAGATCTGCTAGGGATGTTGTACATCTTCCTCCCTTTTCCCTCTCTCCCTTCCTTTCTTCAAAAAGCATTTACAGTCAGCCCTGCATATCCGTGGGTTCTGCATCCATGGATTCAACCAACCGTGGATTCATCCCACAGATGCAGAACCCGAGGATACAGAGGGCCAACTGTACTACATCATGTTACATAAGGGACTTGAACATCTGCAGGTTTGGTATCTGTGTGTGGGGGTCCTGCAATCAATCTCCCCTGGGTACAGAGGGCTGCTGTATTTTGTACCTTAATCTGCGCTCAGTACTGGATTTAGTACTGTTGGAGTTCAGTAGAAGTGATCCTCTGACACATTCTGATATGAATTGACCATATGTTTTAAAATTTTTAAAATGTTAAATAATAACAGATTCACAGGAGGTTACGAAGAAACGTACAGGGAAGTCCTGTGCATCCATCTTCTAGTCTCCCCCAGAGTTAACATCTTACATGACTATAGCATGATATCAAAAGTAAGAAATGAACATTGGTGCAATCCATAGAGCTTATTCAGATTTTATGCATGCGCTCATTCACGTGTGTGTGTGTGTAGCTCTGTGCAATTTTGTCACATGTATAACCTTGTGTAATGACCCCCACAACCGAAAGGCTGTTGTACCATTACTATGAGACTCCTTCTTGTTATTCCTTTATAGCTATATTCACGTCCTCTTCTCCATCTCTCATCCCTGGCAACTACTAATCTGTTCTTCATCTTTATAGTTTTATTTAATGAGGGTTCCATAAATGGAATCATACAGCATGTATCATTTTATGACTGGCTTTTTCTCCACTCAGCACAGTTTCCTTGAGGTCCATTTAAGTGGTTGTGCATGAGAATACTTCCTTTTTATTGCTGAGGAGTAGTTCATGGTATGGATGGACCACAGCTTGTTTAATCATTCACTCATCGTAAGATGTCTGCGTAGCTTTCAGTTTGGGACTATTACAAATAGATCGGCTATGAACATTTGTGTGCATAAAAAAGAGATTAAGTTCTTCTGATGTATGTTTAAAATTTTATCTGAACTGAGGCATGAAAATAAATTGTCGTGTTGTATAGGAAGTTTGACGTAGAGTGAAAACTCCATTAGAACTTGATAGTGGCTGAGGTTGTTTTTCAGCAAATATAATCTTTTTTTTTTTTGCACGGTGTGCGGGCCTCTCACTGTCGTGGCCTCTCCCGTTGCGGAGCACAGGCAACGGACACGCAGGCTCAGCGGCCATGGCTCATGGGCCCAGCCGCTCCGCGGCACGTGGGATCTTCCCGGACCGGGGCACGAACCCGTGTCCCCTGCATCGGCAGGCGGACTCTCGACCACTGCGCCACCAGGGAAGCCCAGCAAATATAATGTTTAACAAACATCACTGTCAGAAGAGATTTCCCCCATTGTAAGCTGTATGTTAAAGCTTTCACTAATCTCACCGGCTTTTATATGATTTTGCTTTATCCGTCTTACTCTAGAGTCAATATTTCTGCCAGGACCACTTGTGCAGCGGCGTGTCCTATTTCTTAGTTCTTTAATAGAAATAACTCAGCCATAAAAGCCAACAGGAGAAGCACATCGTTGACCCATTGGTTGGCCAGTCTTTAACGTGTACGTGCAATAAATGGTGGGGAACAAACAGGCAGGCGGAAGAATAGGAACAGAGCCTTTTTTGTTGACGGTTAGAAAATATCAGAAATAAAAAGAAAGGCACGGAAAGCAAACTCACACTGGATTTCTGTGTTGGTAACAGGAAAATAACAATCTATTTCATATTGATTTCCCATATCCTTGGGATTCAAATAAAATGGCATGCAAATGTGAAATAATTAAAATTGTCATTCTTTTTTATTGTAGAGTACAGTTGATTTACAATGTTATGCTAGTTTCAGGTGTACAACATAGTGATTGAATATTTTTATAGATTATACTCCATTTAAAGTGATTATAAAATAATGACTACGTTTCCCTGTCTTGTACAATATATTCTTGCTGCTTATTTATTTTATACGTAGTAGTTTGTGTCTCTTAATTCCACACCACTGTCTTGCCCCTCCCTCCTTCCCTCCCCTGACTGGTAGCCACTAGTTTGTTCTTTATATCTGTGAGTCTGTTTCTGTTTTGTTTCATTAATTGGTTTTATTTTTAAGATTCCACATATAAGTGATAACAGAGAATATTTGTCTTTCTCTATCTGACATTTCACTAAGCTTAATACCTTCTAGGTCCATCTATGTTGTTGCAAATGGCAGAATTTCATTCTGTTTTATGGCTGAGTAATATTCCATTGTATATATAGATCACATCTTCTTCATCCGTTCATACGCTGGTGGACACTTAGGTTGCTTCCATATCTCTGCTATTGTAAATAATGCTGCTATGAACACTGAGGTGTGTGCATCTTTTTGAACTAGTGTTTTCATTTGCTTTGGGTATATACCCAGCAGTGGACTTGCAGGATCATATGGTAGCTCTCTTTTTACTTTTTTGAGGAACCTCCATCCTGTTTTCCATAGTGGCTGCACCAATTTACATTCCCACCAATAGTGTACTAGGGTTCCCTCTTATCCATATCCTTGTCAACATTTGTTATTTGTAGACTTTTTGATGATAGCCATTTTGACAGGTACAAAGTGATATCTCTTTGTGGTTTTGATTTGCATTTCTCTAATAACTAGTGATATTGAGCATCTTTTCATGTGCCTCTTGGCCATCTGTATGTCTTCTTTGGAGAAATGTCTATTTAGGTCTTCCACCCATTTTTTGATTGCGTTGTTTGGGTTTTTTTGGTATTGAGTTGTATGAGCTGTTTATATATTTTGGATATAAACCCCTTATCAGTCATATCATTTGCAGGTATTTTCTCCCATTCAGTAGGTTGTCTTTTCATTTTGTCGATGGTTTCCTTTGCTGTGCAAAAGCTTTTAAGTTTAATTAGTCCCATTTGTTTATTTTTGTTTTTGTTTCTTTTGCCTTACGAGACAGATCCAAAAAAATATTTCTGTGATTCATGTCAAAGAGTGTTCTGCCTATGTTCTCTTCTAGGAGTTTTATGGTTTCTGGTCTTACATTTAGGTCTTTAATCCATTTTGGGTTTATTTATTTATTTTATGTTTCTTTGGTTGCGTCGGGTCTTAGTTGTGGCACGCAGGATCTTCCTTGAGGCATGCCAGACCTTTTGTTGCAGTGTGGGCTCAATGTTGCAGCATGCAGGCTTCTCTCTAGTTGTGCCGTGCGGGTTTTCTCTTCTCTAGTTGTGGTGCATGGGCTCCAGAGCGTGTGGGCTCTGTAGTTGTGGCATGTGGGCTTAGTTGCCCTGCAGCATGTGGGATCTTAGTTCCCTGACCAGGGATCGAACCCGGGTCCCCTGCATTGTAAGGCAGCTTCTTTACCAGTGGACCACCAGGGAAGTCCCTTGAGTTTATTTTTTATTTTATTTATTTATTTTTTTGCAGTACGCGAGCCTCTCACTGTTGTGGCCTCTCCCGTTGCGGAGCACAGGCTCTGGATGTGCAGGCTCAGTGGCCATGGCTCACGGGCCCAGCCGCTCCGTGGCATGTGGGATCTTCCCGGACCGGGGCACGAACCCGCGTCCCCTGCATCGGCAGGCGGACTCTCAACCACTGCGCCACCAGGGAAGCCCTATTTTTTTGTATGGTGTGAGAAAATGTTCTGATAAAATTTCATTCTTTTATGTGAAACTGTCCAGTTTTCCCAACACCGCTTACTGAGGAGAGTGTCTTTTCTCCATTATATATTCCTGCCTCCTATGTTGTAGATCAGTTGACCATGAGTGTGTGGGTTTATTTCTGGACTCTCTATTCTGTTCCATTGACCTGTGTGTCTGTTTTTTTGCCAGTACTGTGCTGTTTTGATTGTAGCTTTGTAGTATAGTCTAAAGTCAGGGAGTGTGATACCTCCAGCTTTGTTTTTTTTCCTCAAGATTGCTTTGGCATTCATTTTTTTAAATTCAAGTAGACCCAATTTGATGGAAGAAGGCTTTCCCAAAAGATCCCTTACAGAGAGATAGAAGTGTAATTTGCAATTGACATCAGCAGATTGATAGTAGAAGCCATAATCATATTCCTCTTTTATTGTTAAAGTGCCAGGCCTAACCTAATTCATTTGTTCATTCATTTGTTCACTCATTCATTTCCTTACTCATTCAAATGGTCTCCCAAATCATTAGTAATCCTTCTGCTATATCATTATAAGCCTGGATACTAAAGGAACTCCTTTCCGTATTCTATACTCCCTGAAAATACTTTATTTCTCATCCCGTGATTTCTCACATTCATGACTTCTGCTTGGATTACATTTTCCCCTTATGATCCCTTGTCTGAATTCTACCTGTTCTTCAAGGCACCTCAAATGTTTTCTCTATTGACTTGCTCCTGATCTCTCTTATCTAGAAATTTCATAGCTTTCTTTTGATTTTCCCCAACATTTTTTCTGTAACCCTTTAATATTTTCTACTTTGTATTATGATTATTTATGTACACTTCACATCTTTGCTACCTACTGTTAATTGCTTGAATGCTGAATTCATGTTTGATTCTTCTTAGTATTTATTTGTTCTCTCCCTTTCTTTTCTTCCTTCCCCCTTCTTGCTCTTTCTTCTGCCGTTTCTTCCATGTCTCCCTCTGTTCATTTTTTTCTCTCTTATGGGTATTCATTAAATATTTGCTTACCACCTGCTATGTGCCAGAGACTATAATAGGGGTTTTGGGTGGAGAGAATAAAAACAAATACTAGGTCCCTGGGTTAACTTGATTATATATTTAAGTTACACATTAGGAATAAAAAAAAATCTGATTGGTATATTGAGAGATCAGGGACATATTAAAAGAGAGAGTATGGAATATTCCTCTTCAGAAATTTTACACAAAGGTAAATTGTTTTTTTCCTGAGAGAAGGGCATGTAAATGTAGTCTTCCTTAAATAGGACCAATTTCACTCCTAGATTCAGGATTCTGTGAGTTTAAGAGAAATTATTGTGTTCCTAAGTTTTGTTGACAGACATCAGGAGAGTGTCAGCTGATGATAAAAATTGAAAATATCAAACAAAACATGACTGGAATTCAAATTATGTGTTAAAGTAACTTTTATTGGTACATAAAATGCTTCAGCCAAGCATTTTGGAAGCTCTGAAAATGTAAAAAAGATAAGAGGAAGTAGAGAATAAGCATTTGTTTTGCTTATCACTTACCTGTATGGTATCTGATGTTGTATCTTGTCCCCTGATGGAGGTGCTTGATAAATGGTAAACCGGAATTGTGTCTATAACAGGTAGATGTGTTTTCCTCATGGCATCCTCTAACTGTTCTCTAAAAAAGTTACTGTGGAAAAAACATACCCAAAACTGAGAACTTTCACTGAGTATAATTTGTTTAAAGAGAAGTCAGCAAGGTAGGGATTTCTAGGGAAATGTCTACAAAGCTGTCAGAAGTTGAGTGCCCTGGACTTCAAGAAAAAAATTGTAAGGAGACTGAATAAGTCCATTTCTAAACAACAAAGTCTCGGGGAAATGTTCCTTTCAGTGAAGCTTGAGGAAGGCCTATGGAACGATGAATGTGGGAATCTCAAGGAGATGGGCTGAGAAAGTGCAGATTCAGGGCAGCCTTTGATGACTGGCTTCACACGGGAGAAAATGGACAGTGAGGCTACCAGTATAACTGGATCATAGTGCAAGATAGGAAGGAATGTAGAGGGATGGATTGAGGAGCTCTTTCCAAGATTCACTTATATGTCCTCCTCTGATGTTAGTTTTGTGGAGTTTTTCTTCTGCGGGTAATTGGCCTCTGTCCAGAGCAAAGCATTTGGCAGCAGAGAAAAATAGCTGCCCGCCCCCCCCCCCCCCCCCCCCACCTGCCACTCTCTCAATACTGCTAAGCATCTGTGGGTCACTGCTTCTATCATCGTGTTCCACCCCCACTCCGGGCGCACCACCACCACCATCACCACACACACACACACACACACACACACACACACACAAGTGACACTGAAATTTAACCAAGAAGGCCAAGCAAGAGTATGCCACCCCTTTGGTGTCCAGCCTGGCAGCCACAATGCTAGGGAGGAGCAGGGGAAGGAAGCCAGGCTGGGAGACTTCTTATGCTGGCAGTAGCAATAGAGCATTGGGGACACCAAGCTATGCTGAGACCAGGTGCTTGAATATCACAGAGCCAACATGAGACCACTGCAGAACTATTTTTATGGCTCCTCCAAGGAAGGAATCCCTCCACTCCACTCCTCGGTTGTTCACGGGTGGGCTCAGTGGTGCCCCCCCCCCCGCCCCCCCCGTCGCTGGTCATAAGAGTTTTACCAGATCGGGGGTACAGAAATTACTGCAATGCAAAACATGACTTTGAATTTTATGTTCCTGGCAGTCGCGAGGAAAACAAACACTGTAGGATCTGTACTTTGTCAGGAAGATTTTGATTTGCTCCCCAGAGTCAAATTTTAGATTTGTGTAAAATTCGTACGACACAGACTGAACTCTTTTGGGCCTTGTTTGAATACAGTCTATCCTTGTACAAATTGCCTGGATTTGAGGCTCTGTTGTGCTTTTCAGAAAATGTAACTGCAATTTTACCCTAAATCTTTTTACTCTGTAAAACCAAGAATCTGTGTTTTTTTTCTGTCTTGATTTTAAAATATCTCCAAATTTCTGTGCTTTTAGATCTATGGGATTTGTCCTAAGTGTCCAATTTTGAGAAAAGGATCTATTAAAATTTTGGTATTTTGGAAGTCCTTGTATCACTGTATGTGCTTACTATTTCAGAAAAACAAATCCCAGAATTTATAAAATTAAATTACCTTCTTTTGGTTTTTGTCCACAAAAAAAAGAAAAAAATATGGGGAATTTCTGTATGTTTATTTTTGGTTATTGTTTTAGGTGTAATGAAAAGGTGCAGAAATTGTAAATGCATTGGTGGGTAAGCTACCTGGGAGATGTTGGTCCTCTTTTGGCTAGCACAGCTGCTCCTTGAGTTATTAGAATTTCTACGAGTGTATTCACATATAGCAAAATGATTATAGACTAACATTTGTATTGCACTTTTGAAAGGCGCCCTAGTGAGTGGGACCTGGGCCTGGCTCATGGATTAGGATTTTCCTTTTAGTGCTTGCTTTTTAAAAACACAAACCTCATCTAAGCACTATCTGACTCAACATCCTTCAGTGATTTCCCCCTTCTTGAGATAAAAGGATTTCTTCACTTGTGCTTTGAGCTACAGCCATTCTGAAATACTTGCATCCCCTAAACGTTTCTGGGTGTGTTTTACTTGGGGGTGTTTGATTTCTCCCCTTCCTCTAAAATGCACAGGCTGGAAGCACTCTTTGCTGGGACCTGCCTGTACTTCCTGAGTAGAAGTGTGCTCTTCCTGTGGGTGTGGCCCTCACTAGAGGCACTTGCCACGTGGGCCTGATGTCACTTGCATTCTTTTTGTCTCCCTGCCCAACTAGGTGTTTTTATGGCAGGGGATCTGTTGGTTTCTTTATATCCCAGCACCCAGGACAGTGCTTGGCACATAGGCTCGCTTACTATTCTTGGGATGAAAGCTCATCGAAGGAGCACAAAGGGCTAGGATGTCTGTGGGCTGAGGAAGGAAGAGCAAATCCTTCAGTGGTCAGGCCATAAGTGCCCAGGCTGACCAAGCTCACCACTGTGGTCTTTTGTGTTTGGCTTCTTTCAGTTAGCATAATGTCTTCAAGATTCATCCATGTTGTAGCATGTATCAGTATTTTATTCCTTGTTATTGCCAAATAATATTCCATCTAATGGATATATCATTATCCATTCATCAGTTGATAATGAAGACTTTATCCATCCATTCATCAGTTGATAGACACTTGGGTTGTTTCCTCATATTGGCTATTATGAATAATGCTGCTGTGAACATTCCTCTGTAAGTTTTTGTGTGGACTGTTTTTAAAGTTTTCATTTCTACTGAGTATATAAGTAGGTGTGTATTTGCTGGGTCATGTGGTAACTCTATGTTTAACATTTTGAGAAATTCCCAAATAGTTTTCCAAAGCAGCTGTATAATATTACATTCCTATCAACAAGGAATGTGGGTTTCAATTTCTTCACATTATCAACAACACTTGCTATCTTTTTTTTTTTGGATTGTTGCCATCCTAGTGGTTGTGACGCGGTATCTCATTGTGGTTTTGATTTGCATTTCCTTAATGGATAATTATATTGAGCAGTTTTTCGTGTGCTTATTGGCCATTTGTATATTTTCTTTGGAGAAATATCTATTCAGATCCTTTGCCCATTTTTAATTGGGTAATTTGTCTTTTTAATTATTAAGTTTTAAGAGTTCTTTATATAGTCTGTGTACAAGTTCCTTATCAAATATATGATTTGGAAATATTTTCTTCCATTCTGTTTGTTGTCTTTGTATTTTCTTGATGGTATTCTCTGAAGCACAAAGGCTTTCAATTAGTCCTGTTTTTCAGTTTTTTTGTTTTGTCACTTATGTTTTTGGTGTCATATTTCAGAAAATGTCTAATCCAACCTGAGATTTACTCCTATGTTTTTTACTAAGAGTTTTATAGTTTTAGCTCTTACGTTTAGGTCTATAGTCCATTTTGAGTTGATTTTTGTGTATAATGAAAGGTAGCAGTCCAACTTCATTCTTTTGTGTGCAGGTATTCAGTTGTTCCAGAATCACTTGCTGAAAAGACGTTGATTTTCTCATTGAATTCTCTTGGCATTCTTCTCAGTGTCCAGGTATTTTCGTCTTACTTGTTCTCAATGTTATTATTATTATTATTTATATAAGTAATACATGGCAGAAAGCAGTAATAATAATTGGCATTATTAAGTTTTTACTAGGTATCAGGCACTGTTCTAGGAGATCTGCCATTTAGTCCTCATGATAACTCTGTGAGATAGGCACTGTTATCCCCATTTTACAGATAAGGAAGCGTGGGAAGGTTAAATAACTTGAAAAAGGACACACAACTGGTAAATGTTGGAGCCAGGATTTGGACACAGGCAGGCTGACTCTACAGCCTGTGTTCTTAACCATTATGCTTTGTCTGACTGTGACTTGTTCTCAGGAAAAATAAAAATTTAAAACAGCCCAAATTCAATCTCCAGAGTACTAATGTTGACATTTTCATATACATCCTTCCAAACTCCGTTCAATGTAAAAAATGTTATGATAATGGGATTAGACTACATATACATTATTGAGGTGGTTTTATTCAGTTTATTGATATACTATTACTGACTTTCCTTGTCCATAAATCTGCATCTAAAGCATCATTCTTAATGGCTGCAAACTATTCTACCACATGTCTGCACCACCATTGATTTAACCAATCCACTGTTGTTGGACGTTTAGGTTGCTTTCAGTTTTTCATTTCATAAACTGTTCTGATGCATGTATTCATTTATGTACTTTTCCACTTATTTTTTCTTAGGATAGGGGAAAAATTCCTTTAGTGGGAATTTAAGGAGTACGAAAAATCTGTAGGGCTTTTAATACATATTGAAAACTTGTTCTCTAAGAAGTTTCCATATGCCTTACCATTGATATTTTATATTTGATAGGTGACTCTGATCCTACATTGCTTTAGTGTGCATCTTTTCTATTATCAGTGAGATTGAACATGTATCAACGACTGTAATTTTTCTTTTGTGAATTACCTATTCATATTTTATTCCTATTTTCATCTAAGAGCTCTTTATATATTAGAAGATATTAACCCTGTGTCCTTTTTTTGCATTCCCCCCTAGTTTATCATTGTTTTTAAATTTTTTCTCATGACTTTTTTGATGTATAGAAAATTAAATTTCTTAGTAGCAAAACATAGTAGCAAAAATATATTAAGCCTTTCCTTTATGGCATCTTTGTATTTAAAAATAAAGTGTCAAAATACTGTTTTCAGTGTCTGGCTTCCATGAGTTGGGGCAGGATATGAGAAATAGTAATTTTCCCTTATATTTCCCCAGCTTGTTTTATTTTAAACATTGGTTATCTATATTCCTTTAGCTTATAGAGAAAACCAACCATCGATTTAACCATTTGGCATTAAAATGTTAGCGGTGAGACAGGCTGGGATGGAGAACTCGGGTCTCCTGTAAATTGCACGGTGTATGGTTTTCGGCAGTATTTTAACTGCCCGCTCCATGGTGTGTACTCATTTAAGTTTGCTCCTAGCATTTAGACATGATATCTTAAAACTCAAGCAACTTAATTTGTATGAGAGAATGTGGATTTTCTTAGCAACATAGGTTAGAAAAATCGCATACTATCCAACTGGGAGCTTCACTCACGTGCCATCTCAGTTAGCATAACATGGAGATTTGGGATCTTCTGCCTGAGTCAACTGGTTATTCTTCAAGCAGTGGAACAATTTTCTGGTCTCCTAATCTGATTTGTGGTTAAGATGATGATGGCAAGCAGATTGATTTCACACAATTGATTTAGAAAATGCATTTTTTTTCACTTTAGTCTGGTTTTCGCACATGGATGAAATACACTGCTAATTTCCTCCCAGCTCCATTTCAGATTTATTCTCTTTCAAAGGGTTTAGACAGAGGACTGGAAATGTGCCTGCCTTACATAGAAGCTAATACTAAGTGCTTTCTTTTGCAAAGCACTGTTGAACACTTTTATCATCTTTATCTCATTTAATCCTCACAATAGGAGGAAACTGAGGTCAAGTTAAGCTGCCCAAGATCAAAGATCTAGGGAAAAGTTCTACAGATTCAAATCCAGGTCTCCAGAGTAGGGCTGTGCAGTAGCACATAGGGGAAAGGAGTTAGATAACAATTTTGACTTTGAGTATAGTTGAAACCTTACACATATGGAGATAAACTTTAGTGCCTGTGTATACTAGAAACCCATTATTATTATTTTATCTTAAATTCTTTTTTTAATGCACCCTTTTTATTTTTTTATCTTTTTAACATCTTTATTGGAGTATCATTGCTTTACAATAGAAACCCATTATTATTATAGGTGTTATTATATCTGTAAAAACCTACAGACTAGAGGGCCACCATTTATAAATTTTTTTTCAGTTTTTTAAAATTGAAGTATATAGTTGATGTACAATATGATATAAGTTAAAGGTGCAAAAGTGCCACCATTTACATTGTCATCTAAGCATTTGATTCCTCATTTCTTGGTCATTTGTTCACTAATGTTTGTTTTGCCTCTGAAAGTTATAAATATACACACCTAGAAAGCTAGGCTTTCGGCAGCATACATATAATTGAGATTTCTGTGCAGGACTGTAGACCCTGTCTTTTTCTATGAGCTTGGAAAATATGTGCTAGGAATAAATGAGTACTTTACAATCTCAGAGTTACAAAAAAGACGTTAATATATTTCTTAGAGATTCAGTAAATAAAAGTTCTTGAAGGTGTTTGTTCCTCAGCAAACCAGATCTGTAGGCATTAAAATGTCATTGCTTTTTCATTATCCATTGCTGTGAAGGTGTGATCTTTTCAGTCAGATTACACCAGAGGTTTTTGTTTTGGTTTGTTTTGTTGACTGTATAGGTTTTAAGTGTTTTCAAACTATCTTCTTACTGGCTTGACATTTGATGCCTTTTGCATGTAAATTTTCCTTATTTTATTTTCCAAAGTCTCAGCAAAGTACTTGTGTATCTTGCATTTTTACTGAATTACTGCAGTGCTAAGGGCATCTTTCTAGGCTTGGTCTTCCACGCACATATTATGAGGACATTAATCAGACCCGTTTTTTCTCTTTGCACAATCCCACAGGCCTACCCACCAGTGTATGGGAGAGAACAGCAATCATGCATGCTTTTTTTCTAGATGGTCTAAACCGCACATGTGTAAAAAGACCTTTAAAGTTGAACATTTTGATGTGTGTGTGTGCATATTTGTGTGTGTGTGTTTAAAACTTGAAATGTGGTTTTGCCAGCTGCAATTGAAGAAGGATTACATATGTATGAA
>NW_006792921.1:7081948-7133296 GCF_000442215.2 Lipotes vexillifer | reverse complement strand
AAGAGTGTTATTTTGCTGAGACTGTATAACCATTTATACCAGGGTAGGTCACAACTCACAGTCCAAAACACACACTTTTGACTGCCTGCCAGTGCACCTTTGATTTAGCAAAATTCACATTAGCACTGTCTGAAACACTGAAGAAAGCGGAGAAGACTCCGTTTTCTAGGTTTTAAAAATACGGGCTGTATGTCTTATCTTTCACGTTAGCTTTTCTAGGAGATTAAGTAAGAATGGGTAATGTTATTATTGTTATTATTAATAATAGCTGCAGGTTATTGAGTAGCTCATGTTTCACTGAGTTAGTTATCAGCTGACATCTGCAATAGCTGTGGAAAATAAGTATTATGAATTACCATTTTTACACTTGGACAGTGTGAGGCTCAGAGATAACTTGTTTGAGGTAACGAAGCTGGAAAGAGATACAGCCGGGACTTGAAACAGGAGGCCATCTGAATGTGAAATACACATTTAAAAATCAGCTTTGGGCTCCCCTGGTGGCGCAGTGGTTGAGAGTCCGCCTGCCGATGCAGGGGACACGGGTTCGTGCCCCGGTCCGGGAAGATCCCACATGGCGCGGTGCGGCTGGGCCAGTGAGCTGTGGCCGCCCAGCCTGCGCGTCCGGAGCCTGTGCTCCGCAACGAGAGAGGACGCAGCAGTGAGAGGCCCGCGTACCGCAAAAAAAAAAAAAAAATCAGCTTTATTGAGCATAATTCACATGTAATGCACTGTACTTAAAGTACACAATATAAATTTTGACATATGCATACACCCGTGAAACCATTACCACGTTCAAGAAAGAACATATCTATCACCTCCAGAACTTTGCTCAGGACGCTTTTTAATGCCTCCCTCCAGCTCCACCCTGCCCGTCTCTCCCCATAAGCCCATTTCCAGGCAGCCAATTATCTACTTTCTAGCTCTGTAGCTTATTTGCATTTTCTAGAATTTTACATATATGCATTTATACAGTGTGTGCTTTTTAAAAACTGGCTTCTTTTACTTACTATAACCGTTTTGAGAGTCATCCATGTCGTTGCATGCATCAGTGGTTCAGTCCTTATATTGTGAAATATTATTCCATTGTATGGATTATATGCCACAGTATTTTATTCATTCACTGTCGATGGGCATTTGAGTTGTTTGAAGCTTGGGGCTGTTACAAAGTTGTTAGGAATATTCATAGGCAAGTTTTTGTATGGACATAGACTTTTATTTCTCTAGAGTAAATACGTAAAAGTAGAATGGCTAAATCATATCGTAGCCACATGTTTAAAGTTTTAGGAAACTGCCAACGTGTTTTCCAAACTTGTGCCAGTTTACATTCCCACCAGCAGAGTATGAGAGCTCCACTGATCCATATCCTTGAAGCACTTGGTATGGCCAGTCGTTTTGTTGTTGTTGGTATTAGTTTCTGCTTTATAACAAAGTGAATCAGCTATACATATACATATATCCCCATATCTCCTCCCTCTTGCGTCTCCCTCCCACCCTCCCTCTCCCACCCTCCCTCTCCCACCCCTCTAGGTGGTCACAAAGCACTAAGCTGATCTCCCTGTGCTATGCGGCTGCTTCCCACTAGCTATTTTACGTTTGGTAGTGTATATATGTCCATGGCACTGTCTCACTTTGTCCCAGCTTACCCTTCCCCCTCCCCATGTCCTCAAGTCCATTCTCTAGTAGGTCTGCGTCTTTATTCCCGTCCTGCCCTTAGGTTCTTCATGACCATTTTTGGGGGGCCAGTCTTTTTAATTTTAGCTGTCCTAATAGATGAGCTGTGGTATCTCATTGTCGTTTTAATTTGTATTTCTGTAACATCTTATGATGTGGAAGCTTTTTTCATGTGCTTATTTGCCACCTGAATATCTCCTTTGGTAAAATACCTGTTCCACTCTTTTGCTTGTTTTAAAAATTGTTAATTATTATTGCTTTTTGAGAGTCTTTGTATATTTTAGACACAATTTTTTTTTATCAGATATGTGATTTGAAAATATTTTCTTGCAGTCTGTGGCTTGCTTGTCATATTCTTTACACTGTTTTTTAAAGAGTAGATGGTCTTACTTTTGATGAAGGCCAGTTTATCAATTTGTTCTTTTTATGGATTGTGCTTTTGGTGTTTATTGTAGGCAGAATTATGTCTCACCCCCAAAAGATACATTGGAATCCTAGCCTTTGTACCTCAGAATATGACCTTATTTATACCTACTGAAGATAGGGTCTTTACAGAGATAATCAAGTTAAGATGAGTCATTAGGATGGGTGCTAATCCAGTCTGACTGGTATCCTTATAAAGTGGGGAAGTTTGGATACAGAGACAGATACACACATAGGGAAGACGGTGTAAAGAGACACAGGGTAAAGATGGCCATTTTCAAGCCAAGGAGAGAGGCCTGGAACAGATCTTTTCCTCACAGCCCCCAGAAGGAACCAACCTGTCAACACCTTGACCTCAGACTTCTAACCTCCAAAACTATGAGACGATAAATTTCTGTTGTTTAAGTCACCCAGTTTTGTTATGCCATAGCAAACTAATACGGTGTCGCAAAGATATTCGCCTGTATTTTATTTTAGAAATTTTATAGCTTTAGGACTTATATGTAAGTCTATATATACATTTTGAGTTGATTTTTGTATGTGGTGGGAGGTATGGATAGAAGCTTAATTTTTTTTTAACATCTTTATCGGAGTATAATTGCATTACAGTTTTGTGTTAGTTTCTGCTGCGTAACAAGGTGAATCAGCTATATGCATACGTATATCCCCATATCCCCTCCCTCTTGTGTCTCCCTCCCACCCTCCGTATCCCACCCCTCTAGGTGGGCACAAAGCACCGAGCTGATCTCCCTGTGCTATGTAGCTGCTTCCCACTAGCTATTTATTTTACATTTGGTAGTGTATATATGTCAATGCTACTCTCTTACATCGTCCCAGCTTACCCTTCCACCTCCCCGTGTCCTCAAGTCCATTCTCTATGTCTGTCTTTCTTTTTTAATGAATTATTCAATTAATTAATTTATTTGGCTGTATTGGGTCTTTGTTGCTGCGCCCATGCTTTCTCTAGTTGCGGCGAGCGGGGGCCACTCTTCCTTGCAGTGCGTGGACTTCGCGGGCTTCTCATTGCAGTGGCTTCTCTTGTTGTGGAGCACAGGCTCTAGGCGCATGGGCTTCAGTAGTTGTGGCTCGTGGGCTCTAGAGCGCAGGCTCAGTAGTTGTGGTGCACGGGCTTAGTTGATCGGCGGCATGTGGGATCTTCCCAGACAAGGGCTTGAACCCATGTCACCTGCATCGGCAGGCGGACTCTCCACCACTGCACCACCAGGCAAGCCCTCTGTGTCTGTGTCTTTATTCCTGTCCTGCCCCTAGATTCTTCAGAATCGTTTTTTTAAGATTCCATGTATATGTGTTAGCATACAGTATTTATTTTTCTCTTTCTGACTTACTTCACTCTGTATGACAGACTCTAGGCCCATCCACCTCACTACAAATAACTCAATTTCGTTTCTCTTCATGGCTGAGTAATATCCATTGTATATATGTGCCACATCTTCTTTATCCATTCATCTGTATATGGACACTTAGGTTGCTTCCATGTCCTGGCTATTGTAAATAGTACTGAAGCTTAATTTTTTGCACATGAATATCCAGTAGTTCCAGCCCCATTTGTTGAAAAGACTGTCCTTTCTCCACTGAATTGCTATTACATCTTTGATTAAAATCAGTTTTCATGCATTTTTATGTCTGTTTTAAGACATTCTCTTTCATTGCTTTGTCTGTCTTTATGCTAATACCAAACTAAGATTATGATAAGACTTGAAAACAGGTTGCATTAGTCTTCTATCTTTCTTCTTTTTCATAGTTGCTTTGGCTATTTTAGGACCTTTATGTTTCCATATGATTTTTAGAATCAGTTTGTCCATTTCTACAAAAAGTCCCTCTGTGATTTTGATTTGGATTGTGCTGAATATATAGATAAATTTGCGGAGGCTTGACATCTTAACAACATTGAGTCTTTTGACCCATAAGCACAGTCTATCTCATCATTATTTTAGGTTTTCGTTAATTTTTCTCAGCAACATTTTGTAATTTTCTGTATTCAGGTCTTGACAACCTTTTATCAGATTTATTAGTGTTTCATATTTTTGATATTATTATAAATGGTAGTACTTTTATTTTAATTAATTTTTATTGGAGTATGGTTGCTTTACAATGTTGTGTTAGCCTTCATTGCACAGCAAAATGAATCAGCCATACACATGCAGATATCCCCTCCATTTTGGACTTCACTTCCATTTAGTTTACCACAGTGCATTAGGTAGAGTTCCCTGTGCTATACGGTATGTTCCCATCAGTTGTCTATTTTATACATAGTATCAGTAATGTATATGTGTCAATCCCCGTCTCCCAATTCCTCTCACCCCACCCCTTTTTCCCTTGGTACCCATACATTTGTTCTCTACATCTGTGTCTCTATTTCTGCTTTGCAAGTAAGATCATCTATATAAATGGTATTACTTTAAAATTTCAACTTCTGATTGTTCATTTATAGTATATATAAATACAATTGATTGTTGTATGATGATCTTGTATCCTGAAAGCTTGAAAACTGATTGATTAGTCCTAGTAGCTTTTTGATAGATTCCATCCGGTTTTCAATATAAAAGATCATACATACTCAGGTGGGATTCTCTGCAGATCTCTGGTGTTTTCTCTTTGTGCAGTTCTTCTTTCTCAGGTAGTGTTTCCTGCACGTTCTAGCTGCCTTGGTCTCTCTGGAATCTCAAATCCCTCTCCTAACTCAGAGAGTCCACAGGGCTTCCGCTGGGTTACCCCTCCTTGCATTGAGCCCTGTAAACTTTCTCAAGGCTGTATGCTGTGGCGGTCATAGAGCTCCCCTTGTTTGTTTCCTGAGTCTTAAATACCATTCTTCCTTACCTATTCTTTGTTGCCTTGATGTCCAGTGGAGTGGGGGGTTGGGCCCATTGATCCAGATGGCACTAGGAATATCCATGTTTACCATTTTTTATGACTAAAACCCATACATGAATTGCTATCAGAAGACTTTGTTTATAGAAAACATGCTTCTACCACTTATCTTGGAAGTTTCCCTGAAACCTATTATTTAGTATTTTTCATATTATATGAGCTTTTACTTCTTTTTAGAGAGAAGATCTCAAAGAAATATTAGATCTGACCATTCATTCAACAAATATTTTTGAGCACCTGCTCTGTGCCAGATAGTGTTTTAGGGATGGAGGGTACAGAGGTGAAAATAACCAAATTGATTTTTTCAAGCTTCCATTTGAATAGCATGACACGTAAAATGAAGAAAGTAAATAAGTACAATATGTGGAACCACCAGTACTATGGAGAAAAATAAGGCTAGTTGGGACTGGTGATGATGGTGGTGGTGTTAGTGGTATTGGGGTGCAAATAAAAATAGTGAGGCGGGGTAAGGCAAAGACCTGAAGTGGGTGGTCATTATTTATATCATTAGCTATTTTGATTATTTATCTTGTGGTGAACCTCCATGATATATTCAAAATAACAGTTAAAATCATTTTTCAAGCTCAGTTCTTTTCCGTAGCCTCCTTTATTCATAATCCCGATCCTAGCCAAGGGAATTAGGAATACGGCAGGTCTGATTTACAGTATTCTAAAAGCCACTGGGCGGAGGCTTTGTTAGGAAAAAAAAAAGTGGAGGGGGGGGTGCAGAGTTCCCTGGCAGTCCGGTGGTTAGGACTCAGCGCTCTCACTGCCAAGGGCCCAGGTTTAATCCCTGGTTGGGGAACTAAGATCCTGTAAACTGCATGGTGCAGCCCAAGAAAAACCCAGCAAAACAAAAAAACAGAAAAGTATGTGTGGCAGGCCAATACGGTAGGTGTGCTGAGGTGGCTGTTTGGGGGAAGAGAATTAATGGGGC
Organism: Lipotes vexillifer; assembly: GCF_000442215.2. NCBI lineage: Eukaryota > Metazoa > Chordata > Mammalia > Artiodactyla > Lipotidae > Lipotes > Lipotes vexillifer. Next base: position 7,127,376 of record NW_006792921.1, on the reverse strand, counting down.
ATATGTGAGGGTAAAGCTTGTTTCTGAGGCCACAAGGCTTAGGTACAGACAGAAGTATTGAATAGACAGTGGCATACAATTAACTTTGACACAGGTAAGTTCTAGCTTTAAAACCTCTCTGGGTCCTGATAGAGATAATTAGGCTAATTTAATGAAAAATATGTTGCTATGGGCTTTCAAATTCTGCACTCATTAATTTAGTCGTGATACCTGCGCTTGAATATCATCAACAATAAGGTAAACCTTGGAAGACATGGGACTTTGATTATACAAAGGACCATCATAGAAATTGGGTGGGCTTTTTAATTAATCTTCATACTGTTCTCCATAGTGGGTACACCAATTTACATTCCCACCAACAATGTAGGAGGGTTCCCTTTCTACATACCCTCTCCAGCATTTATTATTTGCAGACTTTTTTTTTTTTTTTTTTTGCGGTATGCGGGCCTCTCACTGTCGTGGCCTCTCCCGTTGCGGAGCACAGGCTCTGGACGCGCAGGCTCAGCGGCCATGGCTCACGGGCCTAGCCTCTCCGCGGCGTGTGGGATCTTCCCGGACCAGGGCACGAACCCGTGTCCCCTGCATCGGCAGGCGGACTCTCAACCACTGCACCACCAGGGAAGCCCTGCAGACTTTTTGATGATGGCCATTCTGACAAGTGTGACTTGCATTTCTCTAATAATTAGCGGTGTTGAGCATCATTTCATGTGTCCGTGGGCCATCTGTATGTCTAATTTGTAGAAATGTCTATTCAGGTCTTCTGCCCATTTTTTGATTGGGTTGTTTGGTTTTTTTTTTTGATATTGAGTTTTATGAGCTGATTGTATATTTTGGATACTAACCTATTGTTGGCTCAGCAGTTCCACTCTTGGGTATATCTGGAAAAATCAAAAACTCAAATTCAAAAAGATATATGCAGCCCAGAGTTCATAGCAGCACTGTTTACAGTAGCCAAGACATAGTAGCAGTCCAAGTGCCCATCAACAGAGGATTGGCTCAAGAAGACGTGATATATATATATGTGTGTGTGTGTGTATATATACATACACGCACACACACAGTGGTATACTACTCAGTCGTGACAAAGAATGAACTACTGCCATTTGCAGCAACGTGGACGGATCTAGAGAATATTATACTTAGTGAAATGTCAAATAGAGAAAGAAAAATACTGTATGATATCACTTATATGTAGAATCTAAAACATAATACAAATCAATGTATATACACAACAGAAACAGACTCACAGACATGGAAAACAAACATGTTTACCAAAGGGGAGGTCTGGGAGGGATAGTTTAAGAGTGTGGGATTGACAGATACGAACCACTATATTTAAGATAGCTAAGCAACCAGGATTTACTCTATAGCACAGGGAATTATACCCAATATCTTGTGATAACCTATAATGGAATATAATCTGCAAAAAAAAAATCATTGTGCTGTATACCTGAAATTAACACAATATTGTAAATCAGTTATACTTCAATTAAAAAAAAAAAAAGAAGAAGAAACTGAGTGGGGTGGAGAGAAAGGGAGACCAGTACCACCGAAGTGTTGATGTGCCAGGTGTTGGACGCTTCATATTCTTGTCTTGCTATTTGACTGTGAAGCTGGAGTGTAGCAGAGCTGGGACTTAGACCTGCCCTGACTGACTCCATGGATCGAGCGCTTTGTGTCATGGCTGCCGCTTTTTTCTGATTATATTTGGTGGCTCCAGGGCCCGCATCATCATCTTCTTTCTTATGTCTATTGGCCCTAAGTGCACCTCATTGCCAGTGTCGATCATGTATCTCTTCCACACCCAACCTACCCATATATGGAATTTCACCATGTTTTTGTTTCCTGCTGTGCCTCTGGGTAGAAGGAAAGCATTCCAACATTGAGCGCTTATCCTCCTATGGAAAATGTCACCAATCTCCTGTACTGCCAGTACCAACTGTAAGTGATGGGCCTGGCAGTGGAGCACAGGGCTTCTGATCCAGGACACCCATCTACTGGTATCTGAAGGATCTGGGACCCAGGCCATGGTTTATTTCCCCTGTAAACATCTGCTACTGTAGAGGCATTTCTTTTCTTTTACTCGTATCCTCCACCCCCTTGACTTGTATAGTGTGGGAGGGGATCTTGTATTTTAAGGTGAAGAAGACAATTTTTCTAAATTGATGAGCCAAGGCCGAGAATGTTAATTCTTCTGAGAGCATCTTTCCTATAAGGTGAACTTTACCAATTTAGTGCATGCCAGGAGAACAAGAGAAGAGTCATTTCAGGCAAAGAAGTAGAAATCAATTACCTGTAAAAATTTCTTAATTCCTTTTTTAGGTGAATTTATTTATAGATTAAATAAATGAAACTCCTTACCTTTTCCTGCCTGATTGGTTTCAGTCAGAACCACTGGAACCAAGAAAGTGACAATAGTGATATTGATCTGCAAAAAGAAAATGCCACCAAAGAAAGGCAGTAATGACATTTTAAAGAAGTGACTTCTGAAAAGAATTTTTTCTTCATGAATACTTTAAGCTATCTCCTCTTGTTGCACTGGAAAAATCTGATTTGAGTCTGGCTTGAGTATTTCAGTGTGTCTGCAGATCTCTTTAAAATGACCACATTCAAAGATGCCAAATCAGCAATTGGCTAGAAGCAATCCCATAAACTCTGGCTCCATGCTTAGTGGGAAAGTGTCTGTTCTGAACTACACACCTTTCAAATATACCAGCCCGTCTGGTGTAGTTCCTTGCTGGTGTGATTGGAGGAACTCCTTGTATACATTTATGGACAGGCCAGTGAGGCGTGTGGGGAGAACACAGTTAAAATTTTGGATCTGGACCTCACTAGTTGTGAGGTTTGGATGATTTCTCAGAATCTCCACTTCCTTGTTCAGTGTGCAGGTGCTCTGTGATGAGGAGAGTAAGGCGTTGGTGGGGACTCAATACAAAGGCCCACGTGTGGGGCAGTGGTGAGAGTTCATAAACTAAGGATTTGGATGAATCTAGTCTGATTCTCTGCACCTGCACTTCAATGTTTTAGAAGTGCTCTATATCCTAGAAAGCTCTATGAATTAGTAAAGTGTTAGTAATTGTGATAGATTATAGGATATACACTTTAAAGCCAGGGAAGCAATATTGTATACATTTTCAACCTGTGCAGGAGCTGGCACCAATAGGGACACATAATATGTGCCAAATGAAGAATTATGGATTAATAGAAATCAGAAGAGACCTCATTTTTCTCTTATAACAAATGGCTCTTTGGATATATTGAGAGGTGTGTTCAGTTCTCAATAATTTGGTATTAAGGGGAATTTACCTATGATATGTGTTTGGACTCTTTCTGTGGCATGTGATTAAAAAACAACCCATCTTCAACTAGAATAGGAGAAAAACAGAGATAGTTAATTAACCAATGATTTTGAGAGCCTGAGAACCTATTGGATTTAAGTGTGGCTTGATCCAGGTGCTCAGATGAAGGCATCTAGGCCCAGTGTCTCACTCTATCTTCCCACATCCTGTTCCACAGAGGCTCTGTTCTCTGCCAGGCTTACCTGTTACAACAAGGCCTCACATACCTCCAGGTTCAGTCCAGCAGAAAAAAAAGTTGTCTGTAGGAACTCGTACACAAATCCCAGGACTTAACGTGGCCTGGAGAAGCTTGGGCCACGTGCCTGTTACTTGCCAGTTCCTGTGGAAGGGAGGGGATTCAGGATGCCCACTGGCAGGTCTGGGTGAGGCATGCCTGCCTGGAGCTGGGAGTGGGTTCCTCTGAAAGCAGGTGATCTGAGAATGGGGGATGAAAGAGTGAGCTACTGCCAGAAGACAGGGAGAGGGGACACCAGCTGGCCAATATACAGCCGGTGTTCACTCCATCTGTGGACCCCTTGGTTGTCCTCTTCAGGCCTTTGTAACCCATTCCTGTTCAAGTAAAGTTTAGAGAAGGGATATTATCCTTAACGATGTAGTGACAATTCAAAATAGTGTATTTTGTTTTATGATTCCTATCTGTTTTCAGGTATCTTGGTGGTCATTTAAAGAAGAGAGGCTTTTGCCAAATGTCTAAACTACACTTAAGGGTCTGACATGATCTCTCTAGGGATCCAGAGATTTTGGTGCTTGGAATTGAGTTCAAGTGTTCACAATCCATCTTAGCTGTGACTTTCTGGCAAACTGAGCAATAGCTCCACGGAAGCTCCACGGAAGTATGAACAGAATAGCCATGTTAAATTCTGGGCAAAGGGCAGTTCTTTGCATGGATGGCCCTTTCTTGTCATCCATATTTCACTTCATCAGAAAGGCCTTCCTGATTCTTAACAATATATCATTATCTGAAAACAGCTTTTGTTTTATTTTATTTTTTCCTCACTAATGTTAAACTCCATAAGAGCAAAAAATTTTTTTCTATTTTTTTTTTTTTTCAGTAGCCATAGCACCTGGAACAGTGTATGACACATAGTAGGCACTCAGCAAACACTAGGGCATGAATGAATGGGTCCTACAAACCATTCTTCTACTCCCTCACTAGGCGCGAAGTGTCCTCTGTAAATGAGGTTGGCTGGAGTAAATACAGTAGCTGAATCCAGCTATAGCTATGTTGTTATAATGGATGGGCCATGTAATATAGTGAAGTTATTACCCCCCAAAGTTTGTACTTTATCCAAAAGACATATTACTGGCTTTAGGCAAGGAATGAGTCTGGCCTCCATGATGGATGGGGCTTATACTTCAAGACAATAAGCATTGTACTTGGGACTTTTTTATCTTGAACGACACAATTGCATCTGAGGACAAGCATGATTGACTATGTAGAAATGGAATAAGGTTTGTCATTAATGCAGTCTTGGAGCTCACGGTCTCACAATCTACTTGGCAGAGATTTCTAAGTCGTTACCCACAGAATTGTACCGTAGTGCCTGGAAGTGAGTTAGAGTTTCCACTGTTAATTCCTCCACACATGCCTCCCTCCTCCCAGCAAGCCGTGAGAAAGAGAACTGATTCCAGTGACTGCACTTGGTAAAGGGGGTCTGCAGCTCCCCATTCTAGAGAGAACCTAGAGATTGGATCTCTTTGTAGGTTTGTGGCAGGCTGGGCTCCTTGACAGATTGGATTCATTTGGTCCAATGTGTTGGCTTAAACTTTGCAGAAATGAAGTTGAATGGACGTCAAGAGAAGCTACAGGGCTGATGGTGTAGCACATTAGTGGACCTCAGAGTACAAGTTAGCTTTATTTATAGATATCGCCTTTATGGTGAGCTAGCTAAAAAGACATCAACAAAATGAAAAGAAACTGAATTTCAGTTCTCAGAATATTGCTTGTAGTCATCACTCTGTGAGCCTAAATGTTTCAAAATTTTTCACTCCATTTTGACATTTTTAACGAACATATATGAGCGCTTTCCAAGTACTAAGCACTGAGGATATAAATTTGAATAAGATAAATCTGTTTTGGTTTCAGAAAAACACTCAGTCTAGAAAGGAGAGACAGATCTGCACACACCTAATTTGAAAATCTATGGTAAGTAGTAGGATAGAAGTCTGTGCAAAATACCATAGGAGGCGGCAAGTAATTCTTCTTGGAGTGGGGTGTGTGTATATATATGCGTGTGGTATTTATGCCCTGCCTATGGCTTTTTATCTCTAATAATAATGGAAGCAATAAATACACAATTAACATTCACTGAGTGCTTTTTATGTCAGGCGCTGTTCTAATTACTTTATACCTATGATCTCATTTAATCCTTGTAGTAGCTTCTATGGAGAGGGTATCTGGATCTTCCTCATTTTGCAAAAGAGGAAACTGAGGCTCGCAGAGGATCAGTAACTTGTTCAGGTTCATGAGGCAGAGCCTGTATTCATCTAGGTGACTCTTGTTACCTGTGGCCTCCCAGCACCACTGGACCCCTTGCTTCCATGCTAGTTGACAGGAGTCTCCTGGAAGTGCTCTCTGTGGATCTTAAGGAGTTGTTTCCTTCCCGTACATACGGGTTACTCTCTTCCTGTGTGGAATCCATCATATGTGTGTGCCTCTAAGGTGACTTTAGTAATGTGATGGTTCATTTTGTGCGTCAGCCTGACTGGCTATGGAGTGCCTAGATTAAACATTGTTTCTGGATGTGTCTGTGAGGATGCTTCCAAATGAGATGAGCATTTGACATGGTAAACTCAGTAAAGTAGCTCGCCTTCCCCATTGTGTGTGGGCATCATCCAATCCATTGAGGACCTGAATAGAACAAAGGGTGGAGGAAGGAGGAATTTGCCTCTTTTTTCTTTCCCACTACTTGAGCTGGAACATCTCGCCTTATCTTCTCCTGCCTTTGGACTGAAATTTATGCCATTAGCTTCTCTGGTTCTCAAGCCTTCACATTTGGACTGAATTACACCACTGGCCTTCCAGGGTCTCCAGCTTGAGAAGAGCAGATCATCAGTAATTGCATGAGCCAGTTGCTCGTGATAAATCTCCTTTTATGTGTGTGTGTATGTATACATCCCCCTGGTTCTTTTTCTCTGGAGAATCCTGACTAATACAGCTCGTGTCAGGGGAATATCTTAACTACATATGTGTGCAATGAAATGACATTGTTGGTCTGTTTTAGAAAGCTCACTTCCTAGTAGTCCGAGCTGTGGTTCTCACTGGGTTCTCAGTATTAGTCTCCAGCACTGAGTCCAATCTGTTGTGTTTGAATGTGCCCACTACTGCTGATAGAAAGTTCTGCCTGGAAGTCTTGGGGACCTAGATTTTTCTGGAGCTCCTCTCCCAACTTTTTGACTTTTGGCCATTCACATGACTCCACTGGACCTCAGTTTCCACATCTGCATAATGGGCATAAGGATGAATTTGCTCCCTCGCCCAGGGTCTGTGGGCAGGACATTTATGCCTGTGTGTTGGTTCACTCAGCTAGTCTGTGATGATGATCTCATGTGTGGGAGACACTGTGTATCCTGTGTGAGTACAGGCAAGTCCCGACAGGAGCTGTCCCCATGGAGCTCACAGCCTCACTGGGGGAATCTGATGCACATAACTGAGCTTGAGCACAGTTATTACTGTACACATACTTATCATCCAAATAATTATACCTTACTTATTAATTATGCAATAGTTCTATACAAATAATAATGGTAGCGCAACAGGCAGCTGCCATTTACCAACAACAGTTAACTATGTATCAGGAAAATGTACCTTTATTTAGGCATTAGAATCAACTTCTTCTTTTTTTTTTTTTTCTGTGGTACTCGGGCCTCTCACCGTTGTGGCCTCTCCCGTTGCAGAGCACAGGCTCCGGACGCGCAGGCTCAGCGGCCATGGCTCACGGGCCCAGCCGCTCCACGGCATGTGGGATCTTCCCAGACCGGGGCACGAACCCGTGTCCCCTGCATCGGCAGGCGGACTCTCAACCACTGCGCCACCAGGGAAGCCCAGAATCAACTTCTGATGTGAGATTTCTTGCTTGTTTTTTAAAATCACTTAAAAATTTAAAATAGGACACATGCGTGGTATAAAATTAAGATACAAAAGTGCATTAAATGGAAGGTTTGTCTCTTTCAGTGTAGATTTCTCAGTCCTACTCTCCAAAGTAAACTCATTGTAAACTTTTTTTGTATCCTTCAAGAACTCTCATTCAGGTACTGGCAATATACTCATATCCGTTCTTTCACACAGATGCGACCATATTGTGTACAATTTTACATCTTCTTTTTATACTCCACGCACTTTCTTTCTGTCTCTGCCTCTGTCTCTGTCTCTCTGTCTGTCTCAGTACACACACACACACACACACACACACACAGAGTCACACACACACGTACACGGAGAGAGGTCAATCTCCACCTCATTACTTTTGATAGTGATTAGTTCTCTTTCTCGGGGAATCAGTAGGTTAAAAAAGTCATATCATGTGAAGGTATTCTGTAACCATAAAAATATAAAAGAGTAAACATAACCCCTAAGAACTGGCTGGGATCTTAGAACTCGAGCTAAGTGGCATCATGAAAGGACTCTGGTTCTGGGGTGGCTTACCTAAGGAGGTGGAATGTGGCTCTGTGGGCAAGTGGGTGGATGTGGAGAGAGTGTTGCTGGGCAGTGTGTGTCCAGGGTTCATCTCAGGCACCTGCTCTGTGGGGAAAGCACTGATTCCCACCCCTCTGGCTGGTGGCTGAGGCTGGTGGGAGGGTACTGTGCTGGTCAGGGTTGGCTTGGGAACTGGGTGGGACAGTGCAGCTGATGACAGGGACCTGAGAGGGAAATGCCTGCCATCTTGGGCCCCAGGCCTCCCAGACCACTTTCCTGGTCTGTTTGCCCCGACCCCTTTATGCATTTCTACTCCTCGCCCCCACCCAGGCTCTCACCAACCTTCCCCGGTGAAATCCTACTCTTCCTTCAAAACCTTCCCCTGCACCTTCATAGCTCCCTTTTAAAACACTGGGAGTGTGGGCTTCCCTGGTGGCGCAGTGGTTGAGAGTCCGCCTGCCGATGTAGGGCACACGGGTTCGTGCCCCGGTCCGGGAAGATTCCACATGCTGCGGAGCAGCTGGGCCCGTGAGCCATGGCCGCTGAGCCTGCACGTCCGGAGCCTGTGCTCCGCAAGGGGAGAGGCCACAACAGTGAGAGGCCCGTGTACCGCAAAACAAACAAACAAAGACACTGGGAGTGTAGCAGTGGTAAGAGCTGAATTGTTCCAAGTTCTCACTACATTCCAGACACTAAGTTCTTTACATGAATTTACTCATTGAATCCTCACTGCCACCCTATGAGAGACTCTTATAATCCTCATTTTTATAGATGAGGAAGGCTGAGACACAGAAAGTTCACACATTTAATCAGTGGTGAAGCCCAGTCTCAAATTATGGCAGTCCAATGAACTGTCTGATGTAACAGCCGTAATTGCTACCATTTGGCCCTCACAATGACCCTGATGTAGGTGTGGTTATCTCCAGTTTTACAGATGAGGAAATGGGAGCAAAGCAACTTGGCAAAGGCATGCAGTAGTAAGAGGCAGAACTGGGTTTTTTCCATCTGGTTCTCATCTCCTTTCCCCTCTAACTTGCTGTCTCTGCACATACACCTAGGGTACTAGAGGCCCTTGTGCCTGATGTACTCACCACTACTGTAGTCTCCTTCTCTCCCCCAGCAACAGCCATGCTTGGCATTATAGCCGATGCTCAGTAAGTAATTGTTTCATGACCAGTCTTTCTGTTGGCTGTGTGAGGGTTCTTACCTTACCTAAACTGAAAGGCATGTCTCACTGCAATCATTTTGAAATTATAGATGGAAAAGTGTCAAAACCTGTGATGGCTTAATGTTGTCATGTCACATGGAATTCATCTGTATTCTTTTTTAATAGATTTATTTATCTATTTATTTTTGGCTGCGTTGGGTGTTCGTTGCTGCACGCAGGCTTTCTTTTTAGTTGCAGCGAGCGGGGGCCACTCTTCGTTGCGGTGCACAGGCCTCTCATTAAGGTGGCTTCTCTTGTTGCGGAGGACAGGCTCTAGGCACGCAGGCTTCAGTAGTTGTGGCAGATGGGCTCAGTAGTTGTGGCTCGCGGGCTCTAGAGCTCAGGCTCAGTAGTTGTGGTGCACGGGCTTAGTTGCTCCGTGGCATGTGGGATCCTCCCGGACCAGGGTTCAGACCCGTGTCCCCTGCATTGGCAGGCGGATTCTTAACCACTGCGCCACCAGGGAAGCCCTCATCTGTGTTCTTGCCCAAAGGTGTTTTTACATCCATGTGGGAGTGCCTTTCCTTCCACATTCCTGACGTTGCATGAAATCAACAGATTTAATAATTTATCAGTGTCACATGGGGCTTGTCCTGTGAAGTGGCTTCAGGGTCCAAGAGCTGGGGAACCACAGGGATTCCTGGCCCTTCTTCTGGGTTCTGCTGTGCTCTACTGAGGGTGTTTTACACAGATCCCCTGGCCAAACCCACATACACCTGGCTGTGCAGACCCTGAGATGGGCGTTTGGATGGAGTTGTCATAGAGTGTATATCAGTTATGTTGGGTCAGTTTCCCAAGTGCAACTTGAGCATGTTGAACAAGTGACGTGCCCTTATGAAGAGCATATTTGCGTATTAATGTGCCTGCATTTTGACTCTAAGCCCTTTACTTCCTTAGGACTGTGCCACTGAAGTTTGTGCTTAGGTCTGAGAATATCTGTAAGTTCTAGCAGAGCCAAGCCTGTGTCTAATGTAACTCTGTCCCCTGGCACAGTACCTGGCACACAGTGAGCTACCATAACGTAAATATTGAGTGAATTAATGGTTGTAGTCTTTAGGGAGGTGAGAATGGTTCTGGGTGGGAAAGGGTTTCTGAAAAGGCTGCAGGTATATCAGTTCCTCTGTTACTGAACCCTGACATTTCCTTCATGTTTCTTTACTTGCAAATGATTCGTGATGTTTCTGACCACAGCCATCAGGAGGTGGCACAGTAACCTTGGCTGTAACCTTCTTAGTGCATTGGCTTTTGGACAGAGAGTTGCTAAAATTAAACTGTTGCTTTGGCTTAGTGCTGTTGACCTGCCTTCATCATTTGAGAAAAAGTGCATATGTTAGATTTGCCAGGGCCCAGAATTTGCCTATGGAAATGAATTTCAGTTAATCCCACCTTTAACTAAAGAACTTTTAGCCATGTGTTAATCAAATTGTTAATTATGCTCAAAGCAGTGTGTATGATGACTAAATTACCATAATTTTGCTACTAATGGTCATTTTCTGCTTCCGTCCCTTCAGTTGTATTATGGACCATATACACAATCATGTAGCATTCTTTAATTTAGTTTAACAGTTCTTTTATGAATCACTGATATAATCTTATAGTTGTACCTAGATGTGTACAAGCGTGATTAATGATGATAATCCAGTGTATTACGTTTGTTTTCCTGTTGCTGGAATTAATTGAAATAATATACATGCAAAGGCCTAGCACAGAGTGAGACATATGGTAGAGGACTGCTAAGTATTTAGTCATCTATCTAATATGCGTACATCCATTTTCCCATCTGGTGGTAGTGCTATTAAAATATTTTTTAGCAGCCATATAGGAGCATATTTATTTTTTGTTGTTCTTTTAAAGTAGGTGGCATTTTTTTCTTAAATATTCCAAGTTCAAATTATTGCTGCAGAGATCAATGATACAGAGTTCTAGAATCCCAATTCATTACTGTCTAAGCATTTGACTGGTTTACGATATATATTTCCTCTGAGACAAAGAATTAGCTTTGTCTGTAATCATGCCTATAGTCGGCCCTCTATGTGGAGGTAGGATGGCCCACTATCTGGGTGAGACCGTCCAAAAGATGTTAATCCCACCACTTGGCAGTGAGTCCTGCAACAACTCCCTGATTGTGGTTGAGACCGTTGTCAATCTAAGAGACAGACCAGCCACCATTTCTTCGGGTTCTCTGTTGTTGAGTCTGTCAAACAATTTATTTAGAGCATTGTAATATCTACACTTTGAGTGGAATGTCTTCAAGGGCATTAGGTCTCTGACTTTTGTTCCATTCATACAAAGACCTGAATCTAACCATTGTGAGTGGGGGCAAGGGATGGGAGATGGAACCAATATTTTGTGCACCTGCTATTCAGGTACTATGTAAGATCCTTTGCCTGTGTTATCTCATTTAATCCTCATGACAACCTTAAGAGGGAGGTACCATCACCTCTATTTTAGAGATTAGGAATCAGAAGTCTCGTGTGCTTATGTAGCTTGACCAATGCTGTAGTTACTAATTTGAGCTCATGTTTGTCTACTGCAAAACCCATACTCGAAAGTTCTGTGCTGACTTGCTTCATGCAGCACTGTTTGTTGTTATTTAATGTTTTGTTAATATTTGTCAACCTATCAATTCATTCTCTACATTTTCATGCAGTAAATTTCTCCTAAATTCTGTGCCAGAAAGACTGATCTTTCTATAAGCTGATGATGCTCCTTTTTATTAGATCATGAGGGTTATTCCACTTCTCATAGTTTCTTTTTGCTTGACTGCAGGGCCAAGTTGAGTGCTCAGTTGTAACAATTCTCATTTCTGATTTCCGGTACTATTATCTCCCCCTTTCTATCTAGAATTTTCGATCGATCTTTTTCTCTTATTTTAACTTGCCTCTTAAGCTTCCAAATTATTTCTTAAAGTATAAATTATAAAATCATCATAGTATTTTTCAAACATTTAAACAGCTTTACTCATCTTGGAAATCAGCTTTAAAATGTTCAACAAATAGGGAGATACTGGATCCATTTAAGCAATAGCTTTATATCTTGTCCTTTCACGCACAAATGTGTGCACGGGTATATCCATGTGGACGCACACACACCATTAGTGGGACATGCCCTTTGAGTCTCCTGCCCATGGCTTGCATCTGTCTGTCTTGTGTGGCACTGGTTTCACTGACCCTATTCTCTGGTCACCTGATCTGCCCAACCACACAGTGTAGCTAAAGGTCATCCATCCAGAGGACACTCCCTCTCACTCCTTTAACTCCCTCTTATTTTTTTTTTTTTTGCGGTACACGGGCCTCTCACTGTTGTGGCCTCTCCCGTTGCGCAGCACAGGCTCCGGACGCGCAGGCTCAGCGGCCATGGCTCATGGGCCCAGCCGCTGCGCGGCATGTGGGATCTTCCCGGACCGGGGCACGAACCCGTGTCCCCTGCATCGGCAGGCGGACTCTCAACCACTGCGCCACCAGGGAAGCCCTCATGCACACTTTGACAAACGCTGAACTACGTACACTACATCCTCATCAGTGAGGAGATGCTCTGCATAAGGACTGGTAGGAGGGGAACATCAGCTTTATAAGTGTTACTTTCTCATTTCCTGCTCTTGCCATAAAGTGATTCAACCTAACTTCACTTTGGTCTGGCCCCTCATCTGTTCTTCCGCCCCTTCCCTCTTTTCCAGTTTAGGGAGCTGGAATCTCAACGTATGACTCTGCTGTTAATTAGCTCTGTGACATTGGCTTGGGAGCATCACCTTTGTGGACCTGAGTTTCTTTAACTTTAGAAAGGAAGGGGCTGAATGAACTCCGTGCTCTATACTTTCCTTCCAAATGGAAACAATTCCATGATTTTGTTGACATCTCCATGCCAGATTTGCTGTTTTCTCCTCATGCTTTGGCTTGGTACCATTGTTTAACTTTATCTGCTGTTATTTCCAATATGTAAATGACTTCTGTGACAAAGATGTGGGAAAAGTTGACAGGCGCATCTTAAGTCACTCATACAGCACTCGGATGAGGGTACAGCATTTGTTAAAATGTTCATACTGACGATAGTGAACATTTGTTGAGTAATTGCTCTCTGCCAGGCATGGTTCCTCCTGTAGTGGCTGATTGCCGTGGGTCTGGCACGGGGAGTGCAGAGGTAGACAGGAGGTGGAGCTCTGATAGCAGAGGTGTCAAGCACATGCTGGGTTCTCTAAGTGTGTGCAAACCAGGTAGGGTCTGATGGGTATAGGATGCCCATGACATTTGGTGTGGAACAATGAGCGATGCTTTGATGTGGAACACATTAATTAGATGGCAAAGTGAGCTACGTTTTTTTTTGCGGTACGCGGGCCTCTCACTGCTGTGGCCTCTCCCGTTGCAGAGCACAGGCTCCAGACACGCAGGCTCAGCGGCCGTGGCTCATGGGCCCAGCCGCTCCGCGGCATGTTGGGATCTTCCCGGACCGGGGCACGAACCCACAACCCCCTTTATCAGCAGGCGGACTCTCAACCGCTGCGCCACCAGGGAGGCCTGTGAGCTAAGTTTTGACACATCCAGGTGGACTCATTCATTCATTCGTCCATTCGGTTGTTCACTTACCCACTTATCAAGTATTTATTTTTTCCTGCTATGTGCTAGGCAATAACCCAAGAGCTAAATAGGGGTTGGCAACTGGAAAGATGAATATAAATACAGAAGCATCCTGACAAAAAGAATGAATAGGTCTGGATGAATAGAGTGTGCATGGAAGGAGGCCCAGATGTCGAGGAAGTGTGGCCTCATTCTTCATGGGCCCATCTGACTCCAAAATATTCTGATGGCATATCTCTCTAATAGGAAGGAATTTTATAAGCATAACTTAATCCATGGTGGAATGCCCTAGCATCTGGGACAAAACCCAGCAGCTGTGTGGCCGTGTGGTGCAGTGTACAGGGCAGGGAGTTGGTAAAAGTTATGTATCCAGCTGACATTGCAGCCGGGAATTAAGATTGGCAGAATATACTTATTGAAAGTGGCAAGCCGCCAGGTTCCCAGAGCTCATACTCTGTGCCTGCCTTGCCAGCTTGTTGATGACCAGCAATTGTCAAGACCACTCTTTTATAGCTCCATTCCAAAATGGGAAATTTTCAATGATTCACTAATAACGTGAGGTCACTTATAAAATTGCTTCAAGTCGTCAAAACTGATTACAGTCATGTGAAACACTATGGCACATTACTTTGAACGTTTCATCTAATATGTGCCTAAGCTTCACACAGCAAAACTGCACCAAAACAAAAGCTATGAAAAGATCTGCAGAAACAGCAAAAAGGAAACACTGAAGCAAACACAAATTTGAGTCTTTGAAAACATACACTACCCCTCTTTTGGATATTGCATCCAGTATCCCTTGAGCTTGGAGTGTACAAATAAATGCCCATATAATTACTCTTTAACTGAGTAATTACATGCTTATTCATGCCCTGTGGATTGATTAGCAATTACACATGGAATTGCTAGGGGAAAAAATGAGACCTGCTGAAGTGGTTTCTGTCAAGTGGTAACTGAACATGGTTGAAAATGATTGTTTGCAAAATGACTCTGGTGGTTATTTCGATAATGATGGTTTCCAGAACTTGAAGTTTGTGATAAACAGTTTTCAGGACCAGAGAAAAACTGTGCTGGCTACAGCTGGGGAGTCTTTCTCAAGATTCTATCAAGAGTTTTGGTCTTCCTTTTTCTCAGAGTAAAGTCATATCGACATTTCACAGAAAGCAAGCTGGATTGTAGTTGGTGCCATGTGTGGGACTGGGTTTGGACCAAGCTGTGTAATTGTGGTAGGGCTTTAGGAATGAGATAGAGAATGTTTCCAATATCATCAAATCACCAAATGGGTTTTTCTGTAATTGCTAGTTTAACAGTGCTCCTCTCCCTTCTAAGAATGGTTATTTAATAATATTTGGTCATTTATAAACTTCTGCCGTACTGTAAATTACGATTGGCAATGAATCTTAGTGGTAGCTGGGTCGCTCACTTACTGACATATGAATTTTGAGTTTGGGTATTACAAAGGGTTTGGCAGGGAGCAGACTCCAACTCCGATGGTTCAAGAGATTTTGAAGGAAGTGGCTACTTGCAAGCATGGGCACAGGGTAAGGGTATTTGTGTTCCCAGAGACTAGTAACAATGGGAAGCTGTTACTACCCTTAGTTCTGAAGGCACAAGGAGAGGAATTAGCATTACAGGAAGCCAGTGAGAGACAGGAGCTGGAGTCTCGGAGGGCCACAGACAGTGCCAGAAAATGTAGCTCACTGGAAGAAGACAGTGGGAGGACATTCCTAAACTTCCCTCCCCCTGACCTGACCCCTAGTTAGTGGCTCCCATTGGTCTTGTCCAACCAGAAGCCTGCCAGTAAGGGGGCTCTGGGTAATGTGTCTTTAGGAGGAAGTCTCAGGTCATAGAACAGGGCAGAGAAGGCAGGAGGATGATCCAAAGTGGAGGTGAAAGCAAACAGAAGAATCCATGCAGATCCTAGCAATACTGGCTGCCATCTGTTGTGTTCTTGCTATATGCCAGGCACTGTGCAAACTGCTGTATATCCACAATCGTCATGGTGGCCCTAGACCCTCATAGTACTCTGTATCCATGATTCTCAGTGACTGTAGACCCTCATAGTACTCTATATACATAATTCTCATAGTGAGGCTCAGACTAGTTATAGCATAAGTGAGGCATATACACACAGGCTTGGAAACATAAAACTAGGGTTTGAATATCAGCTCTGCTGTTTACTAGCAAAAAAAAAGTTTTCTCCCCATTTTATTCATGAAGAAACTAAGCCTCAGTGTGATTAAGTAACTCTCAAGATCACACAGCTAGTAAGAACATATATGAAGAACAAAACACCGGAGTTCTTTACTGAGAGAAGCTCTGAATAAATTGGCAAATATTGGATGTTTTTCAAGGGGAGGACTTCAAATTTTAAGATAGAAATCATTTCATCACTCAATAAGTGTCTAAGTGCACAACAACAAACAAACCAACCAGCAAATATATGCTGCACAATATAACCGTGCGGCGCAGCATGGCATTTGGTCTCAAATATCTGTAAAATAGGCTTCACAACTTTTTTCCTTTCCTTTTCTTTCTTTCTTTTTTTAAAACAAGTTTTACCATGAGGATTAAATAAGATAGTATTTGTATGCTTAATAGGGTGTCTGGCATATGGTAATTGATCAATTGATCAATAAATACAGGCAGATATACTTTTTTAAACATCTTTATTGGAGTATAATTGCTTTACAATGGTGCGTTAGTTTTCACAAAGTGAATCAGCTATACATGTACATATATCCCCATATCTCCTCCCTCTTGCGTCTCCCTCCCACCCTCCCTATCCCACCCCTCTAGGTGGTCACAAAGCACTGAGCTGATCTCCCTGTGCTATGCGGCTGCTTCCCACTAGCTATCTATTTTACATTTGGTAGTGTATATACGTCCATGCCACTCTCTCACTTCGCCCCAGCTTACCCTTCCCCACCCGCCACCCCGCCGTGTCCTCAGGTCCATTCTCTATGCCTGTGGCTTTATTCCTGTCCTGCCCCTAAGTTCTTCATAACCATTTTTTTAGATTCCATATATATGTGTTAGCATACGGTATTTGTTTTTCTCTTTCTGACTTACTTCACTCTGTATGACAGACGCTAGGTCCATCCACCTCACTACAAATAACTCAATTTCATTTCTTTTTATGGCTGAGTAATATTCCATTGTATATATGTGCCACATCTTCTTTATCCATTCACCTGTCAGTGGACACTTAGGTTGCTTCCATGTCCTGGCTATTGTAAATAGTGCTACAGTGAACATTGTGGTACATGACTCTTTTTGAATTAAGGTTTTCTCAGGGTATATGCCCAGTAGTGGCATTGCTGGGTCGTATGGTAGTTCTATTTGTAGTTTTTTAAGGAACCTCCAGACTCTTCTCCATAGTGGCTGTATCAGTTTACATTCCCACCAACAGTGCAAGAGGGCTCCCTTTTCTCCACACCCTCTCCAGCATTTACTGTTTGTAGATGTTTTGATGATGGCCATTCTGACTGGTGTGAGGTGATACCTCATTGTAGTTTTGATTTACATTTCTCTAATGATTAGTGATGTTGAGCATTCTTTCATGTGTTTGTTGGCAATCTGTGTATCTTCTTTGGGGAAATGTCTATTTAGGTCTTCTGCCCATTTTTGGATTGGGTTTTTTTTTTAATATAAATTTATTTATTTTTGGCTGTGTTGGGTCTTCCTTTCTGTGCGAGGGCTTTCTCTAGTTGCGGCGAGCGGGGGCCACTCTTCATCGCGGTGCGTGGGCCTCTCACTATCGCGGCCTCTGTTGTTGCGGAGCACAGGCTCCAGATGTGCAGGCTCAGCAGTTGTGGCTCACGGGCCTAGTTGCTCCGTGGCGTGTGGGATCTTCCCAGACCAGGGCTCGAACCCGTGTCCCCTGCATTGGCAGGCAGACTCTCAACCACTGCGCCACCAGGGAAGCCCCGGGTTGTTTGGGGTTTTTTTGATATTGAGCTGCTTGTAAGTTTTGGAGATTAATCCTTTGTCAGTTGCTTTGTTTGCAAATATTTTCTCCCATTCTGAGTATGGTTTCCTTTGCTGTGCAAAAGCTTTTAACTTTCATTAGGTCCCATTTGTTTATTTTTGTTTTTATTTCCATTTCTCTAGGAGGTGGGTCAGAAAGGATCTTGCTTGTGATTTATGTCATAGAGTGTTCTGCCCGTGTTTTCCTCTAAGAGTTTTATAATGTCTGGCCTTACATTTAGGAGATAAAAGACCTATATGCAGAAAACTGTAAGACACTGATGAAAGAAATTAAAGATGATACAAACAGATGGAGAGATATACCATGTTCTTGGATTAGAAGAATCAACATTGTGAAAATGACTATACTACCCAAAGCAATCTACAGATTCAGTGCAATCCCTATCAAACTACCAATGGCAAAAAATTTCACAATTCCTTTGGAAACACAAAGACCCTGAATAGTCAAAGCAATCTTGAGAAAGATAAATGGAGCTGGAGGAATCAGGCTCCCTGACTACAGACTATACTACAAAGCTACAGTAATCAAGACAGTATGGCACTGGCACAAAAACAGACATATAGATCAATGGAACAGGATAGAAAGCCCAGAGATAAACCCACACACATATGGTCATCTTATCTTTGATAAAGAGGCAAGAATATCCAATGGAGAAAAGACAGCCTCTTCAATGAGTGGTGCTGGGAAAACTGGACAGCTGCATGTGAAAGAATGAAACTAGAACACTTCCTAACACCATACACAAAAATGAACTCAGGATGGATCAAAGGCCCTTCTTGTCTGTGTCACATGGCTTGGCTTTAGCATGGATGCAAGGTAATTTACCCTGCAGATGTTTGCATAAGAAAACATTGTACAACATTAACTTTAGAACAGTTTGTAAACCAGAAGAGGCTTTTTATTTAATCACTGCAGTATATTCAAGGTTTAGAACTCCTCAGCGAGTGGAAAGTCAACTCACTGGCATATCCAGCATCCCATGTGGGGCCAACTGGAGGGCCTTGGCTAGAAACTGTGCTTTTAATAAAACCCAGTTGATTTTTCCATCATTTATCATATGAATGGAAACTTGTTAAAAAAATATAAAGCACTTCAGGTCCTGGTTGCTGTGCAGTGACTTGATAGAGATGATGTTTTCTACTTGCCCTGTCCTCAGCCTCCGCCACTGCCACCGGTAACCAAAGCCACACCTGAGAAGTGAACTGCTGAGAAAATGCATGTTTGCTAAGCTACTCAGGAAGGGAACACCAGCATAGGTAATGCTGCATGAAAACTAATGTGGCCAGTGTTTCCCACTTTAAGAAAACGACAGTGCTAATAGCAAAAGGAAGAATTCTTTTGTTATATCTTACAGAGGACCAATCTAAATGTGCCAGTGATGGCACAGCTCCCAGATACCGAGGCATTTCCTACTGTCCTCTTGCTCTGCACCTTGACTGTTAGAACCCCAGTGTATCAGTGAGGGTTAGGTGGTTTGTTCTGTCCATACAAGAAATGGGCTACCTAGATTCTGCTGTCTGTAGCTGTTTTCGAGGACCACATAGAAAGACACTTTCGAATGACAGAATTGGATGATGCCAGGGTTACAGGAAGAGGTTTATATTTGTGCCTGAGCCACAGGTTAGCTAATGTCCACAGTAGAAGAACAAATGAAAAACTGACATGTTACCTTATGCTTGAAATGCCAAATATTTGGTTGCATAAAACTTCTTTATGTCAGCGTCAGAGGAGTTAACTGACTTGGCTGTTAATGAAATGAAATGTAAGACTCGGGAAAATCATATACATTTTAAAACTTCTGTTTTAGGGACTTCCCTGGTGGTGCAGTGGTTGAGTCTGCCTGCCAATGCAGGGGACACAGGTTCAATCCCTAGTCCCGGAAGATCCCACATCCCGTGGAGCAAATAGGCCCGTGCACCACAACTACTGAGCCTGTGTTCTAGAGCCCACGTGTCACAACTCCTGAGCCCGCACACCTAGAGCCCGTGCTCCGCAACAAGAGAAGCCACCGCAGTGAGAAGCCCGTGCACCGCAACGAAGAGTAGCTCCTGCTCACCACAACTAAAGAAAGCCTGCGTGCAGCAACGAAGACCCAAAGCAGCCAAAAATAAATTTAAAAAAAAAGAAGCTTTAAAAAAAGAAACAAAACTTCTATGTTAATGGCACTATGGTTTTAATACAGAGCATTTTTTTTGCCTCCTTAAACAGGATTATTAATGAGTTTTCCAATTTTTATTCCTTATAGTGCACATATTAGCCAATTTTGCCTCTGGCGCTGGCATACGTTTAGATTATGACCTCTTTGTAGAGAAATAGGTGGGCTTAGGAAGAATATTTGTACTCCAGGAGAAAAATCTCTCCTGCATAATTGGACATGTCAGTTTATAAAAGGGTAGCAGAAACCTGTACAAATATAAATTGGTTTCATTGTTTATCTGCCCATGACTTTGACTGATAGATTTTCAATTTTCTGTTTGTGGATATTTTGAAAAACTCTTATAGTTGTGATAAAGGTTAGGAATTTTGGTTTGGTTGTTGAGTCTTTGATTCTTGGAAGACAAGTGAGTGTGATTTTAGTTTGGGTTTTTTCTTGATTAACTCATTCTGAAGGTTTTTTTCCCTGGGTGGCTGCAGGTGACGTGGATCAGTAGGTTAAATAGAAGCAAATTCCAAGGCAAGATTCCTGAAAGGGCAAGTTTGAGGTGACTCACACATTGACCCTGTGGTGAGAAAGAGAGAAACTTATTAATTACAAGTCACTTCCATTCAAACCCCATTTAAGAAATTTTTACCTAGCTTAACTCATCTCTGCCTACTGAGAGGTTTAAATAGCACATTCTCCCTGACAAGAAGGTTTGTGCACACATGTGGAAGTTCATTTTATTTGTAAACCTGTTATTGATCACACTATGACCATACATTTAACTCTGTGTTTTAAATATTAAAGCATTAAAAGTGTAAATATTAAAAGTTTAACAATGTTTCATCTTTCATGACTTGCCCTCCAAGTCAAATTGATCATCATCACCTTTAACCTGGGAAAGTATAAGCAAAGACAGACCTTTGAACTAATTCACGGGGGGACGGTTCCTTAAGCCTTCAAATTCACATCCAAAGTAGGAAGAAGGGTCTTCTCCCTCCTTGAGCAGGGCCCTTCTGCTTGTTTGCGTATGGGCACTTCCATGTATATGAGTTGCAGCCTTCTTTCTTTTTCTTTTCTTTTTTTTTTTTTTTTAACCAGAATCCTCTCAGTAATGATCAAAGAAATAGATCAGTCAGAAAGGGCTTCCCCTACTGTAGTAGATTGTCTGACTGGATGTTCAGTCAGACAATCTATGTTCAAAAAAAAAAAAAGGCAGACACTTGCTGAAGCCACATTCAGGGCGAGGACAGAAGGCTCCATGGGTCCCCATCACATCCCCCACTTTAGGTCCTCTTCTTTTTTTTTTTTTTTTTTTGCGGTACGCGGGCCTCTCACTGTTGTGGCCTCTCCCACTGCAGAGCACAGGCTCCGGACGCGCAGGCTCAGCGGCCATGGCTCACGGGCCCAGCCGCTCCGCGGCACGTGGGATCTTCCCGGACCGGGGCACGAATCCGTGTCTCCTGCATCGGCAGGCGGACTCTCAACCACTGCGCCACCAGGGAAGCCCTAGGTCCTCTTATTAATCCCATTTTACTGCTGGGGAAACTGAACTTCAGTAAGGATGTGACTGGGTCACGGTTACTCAGCTTGAATCAGGTCATTATTTCACCAGAGCTCTCAGCATTGTCTGTATTGCCTCTAAAGGAGGATGGTTCAGACAGAAGAGGAACTCTATCTACAGTGAGCTTCTGACACAAGAGTGACATGCAGCCAGGTGAGTGGGAGTCACTTGGCTGTTACATGGTAAATCAGTATGTTCCTTCAGTGACCACGGGCAAGTCACTTAATCTCCTGGGGCCTCAGTTTCCTTACTTTTAAGATGAGACAGTTGGACAGAATGCCATCTGGGCTTGATAATATTCTTTAAGTGTCCAAGTTTGTACTTCCATAGGTTAAATGTCCAGTCTGGAGTAGTTCAATTACTTATTGAGAGTGGGGGATTTTTCCATTTTAAGACAGTTAATCAGTATAAACTTCATACTGCCCCACTCCATTTTGGGCACAAGGAAATTTGTTTTTGAACCTACTCTCTGGAAATTGCCTTCCGAAGGCCACACTTTTTCACTTCTTTGTTGCACTAGCTCACATTTAGCTGATGGTTTCAGCACGTGGTTTTGATTTGAGGGTGAGTAGTTTTACCAGTGAGGGTGAAACTTTAGCCCTATTTCCTTAACTGCCGGAATAAGGAGGAGGAAAACATCTGAAATGGGTACCCATGAATGTGTCCTGTTTCAGCGAGAAGGATTTAATGAAATGGGCCTGGTCGATATCAGTTTGACAAATAAATGAGCAGCCACATCAAATTGTACATAACATAATCCAAATTGGGGGTGGGGAAGATTGTCAGGATAAACCTGCGTCAGATCACATGCGGCTGCTTCCAGATGTGCTTCTCATCTGTTACGTCAAACAAGATTCCTTAGTACCAGAACTGTCGCCAGGTCTGTTGGGTGATGATTCCGAGTTGAAGAAAGATATGTATGAGACCATTTGGGGACTAAGTGAGAAGTTATCTCTTCACATCTTGATATGAGAGAATGAAATGTCAAAAGAGAGATAAAATGTGTTACTGTCCTTTTACAAAGGAAGAAACTGAGGCTTGGCAAAAGTAAATAATTTGCCCATGGTTACCCAGAATCAGCTGTTAAACTTACGTCTATACACTACACTACAACTCTGTTTTAATCACTTCCATCACATAGTAGTCGTGTGGTATGGTAAGCCAAGCTGCTACGGATGAATGGAGAAAATAACAGATATATAACTATTTCAGTAAGCCAGAGGGACAAATTCTTGGCAATCCACGCTACATAAAATATGCTAGGAATAGATCAGAGAATCAAACTGTTAGTTATAGAGCAATAGACTCATTAAAAGACACGTCAGAATGAAAAGTTGTTTAATAGATAGAAAACGAAAATAGCAAATTGGACCAGTTAGGGTAAAGCTAGCTGCATAACCGACACCAGACTGCCGGTGCCTCAGTGTTACTGAACTTTACTTCTTGCTCTCACGTTCCTGGTCAAGTGGGTGACCACCCATCTAATCAGTGATTAGGGAACGCGGGCTCTTTCTGTTCCTTGTACAGTCTCTGAAACCTCTGCATTCGGCAGAGAGTGGGGAAAAAGAGTGAAGACAGGGCAGTTGCTCCTTAATATTCCTGGTCCTAGAGTGGCATACATCACTATCACTCAAGAACTAGTCCCATGGCCTGCTCACCTCGGTGCAAGGGGGGTTGGGAAATGTAGCCCCTGACTGTGCGGCCACTTCCCAGAAACAACTCTACACTATGGAAGAGGCAGCATGAGTCTTTGGGAGATCATCAGCCACTTGGCTACACAAATGGGCCTTCTAGACCTCACCTAAATGAGTTTCACTTCCTTGCCACAGCAGAGGATTGAATTGGAGAATATATTTGGGAAAGGGGCAGTGTGGTGCTTAACTTCAAATGGCGACATTTCCAGTCATCACAGTCTAAAATATTCCCATCAAAATATTGTGCACAAGGTCCTAAGATACCCTGTTTCTGTAGCTCTACTTCTGTTTTGTTGTTGTTGTTTTCTTAACATTTTACAAACTCAAAAGAACAGGACTTACTGCCTTTTTTTTTTTCCTTTCTTTTTTCTATTTTTTTCATGCAAGAGATCATGAAATGGTTTCTGAGTTGTAGCTCTCTAAACGCACAGGCTTGCCAAGAGTGTTTTTAATGGCATCATGTGTGACAGTTTCTACAGCTATTCTGATGTGTCAAAATGCATTTCTCTTAGCATGGAACTCCTGTGTCAGAGTAGCTGGCAGGATGAATAGGTATTTTCTCTGGAGAGACTGGTTTGAAATGAAAGCAAAATCTGAGCTTATTGAGAAATCTAGCAAAGACTCTTCCTAGTGAAGGTGTTCTTATATAGAGCTGTCAAGTACCCTGATTGTTACCAGTTTCCAGTTTTGGCTCTTATACTTTCAGTAATTTTGCTGAGAATCTGTCGATATCAGACTTACACAGTGGGGCAAATTATTTTGCATTTACTTGGAGACTAAAGAGTCAGAACCTTCCTCTTCACTCCCAAGGTTCAACCCCTCTGCCTTCAGAATGGAGTGTGGGTTCCCTTAGCTACGGAAATGGGATATAAATGGTGGAGTCCATTAAGCCGAGTTATGGGTAGAACCTCCTGTGGTTACTAATTGAATCAGCGCAGTTGCAAATCTGTGTTCTTGTAGGCCCGAACAGCTTTAGGCATGGTGGTCAAGGATGCAATTAGTAAACATGCAGTTAATTTTGAAGTACCTTTTAATCTGCTGTTTTAAATGGCTGCCAGTTAATACCAGCTTTCTGGCTGTGACAGTAAATATACATATTTATTATCAATTCAACCACATGATATTTTTTGAATATGTATCATATGGAAAGCATGCAGGGCACACTATTGGAAATATTAAGAATAATGAGGGCTTCCCTGGTGGCGCAGTGGTTGAGAGTCCGCCTGCCGATGCAGGGGACACGGGTTCGTGCCCCGGTCCGGGAGGATCCCACATGCCGTGGAGCGGCTGGGCCCGTGAGCCGTGGCCGCTGAGCCTGCACGTCCGGAGCCTGTGCTCCACAACGGGAGAGGCCACAGCAGTGAGAGGCCCGCGTACCGCAAAAAAAATAAATAAATAAAATAATGAGCAAACATAATCTCCAAAATCGAGGTATTTATGGTTCATCCATGTTTCTAGATAGATGCATGTTAATACCAGCAGTGGCATTTGTCTTAGGGCCAAGAGAGTGAAACAAACTGAATTCTTAGATGACTTTGGAGGAGGGAGGGAACTTGGACGGCTAGGATTGTTATGTCAAGGGAGATACCGTGGGTAATGGTATTCTTCCTTGAATTTTGATTAATATAAGTGACTTAAGTTCATTTACCTTTTTGATTGCCTGTTTATTGATTTTCCTCAAAATGCATTCACATGCAGCGTCTCATTTGTGTTGTTTCAGCTGTTTGTAAATGTGAAGAGCAGGTATTATTGGTCTGTTTTCCAGATGTGGAACTTGAAGCACAGAAAGTCATAGCAGGAGCCCCACCAGAGATCCAGAGCGTGTGAAATCCAGGACTAAACCAGAAGTAGTATTGTTTCTATGAGACCTTTGTACCTCCCTACATAATAAACTTCTGCTAAAAATAAATAGTTCCCTAATAGAGGTACATTCTTATACCTAAGTTGGTAGAGAATTTATGCTTGAGTAAGCAGGGAAAGATAGTAGATAAAGCTTGAGTGTTGGAAATAATGCTCACTCTGCCATTTACTAGTTAATTTGATCCTGGGGGAGTTACTTAACCTCTCTGAATCTCAGTTCTCACTTCTATAAATACTTGGATTTGTTGAGAGGATTTGCAAAACAATATAAGGGAAATAGCACTGTGCCTAGCAAGCAGTAAGCACTCACTAACTAGTACTTCTTATTTTATTTTTAAAGTATTTTTTCCAGTTTTATCGACATATAATTGACATACATCTCTGTATAAGGTATATAGCCTAATGGTTCGACTTACACATAGTGTGACATGATTTACTGCAATAAGTTTAGGTCGATTCATCATCTTATATAGGTATAGTAAAAGAAAAGGCAAAAAGAGCAAAAAATATTTTTCTTTGTGGTGACAACTCTTAGGATTTACTGTCTAAACAACTTTCGTATATAACATACAGCAGTGTTCATTATATTTGTCTTGTTGTACATTACATCTGCAGTACTTATTTATCTTATAACTGGAAGTTTGTACCTGTTGACCACCTTCCTCCAATTTCCTCCCTCCCACCCCTGCCCTTGGATAACCACAAATCTGATCTCTTTTCCTGTGAGCTGGTTGCTTTTTTTAAAGATTCCACATATACATGAGAAAATACAGTAGTATATATAGCTTGAAATCAGGAAGTGCATTATATTCCAAATAGCGTATGGATTTCATAACAGCGGTAGGGCAAGCGGAACTGTAAGTTGGTATCTCCTTGTGGAAGATCAAAGGGAGGGTGGGAAAGGTTAGTGCACCAACCTTTCCATGGAAGGCACAGAGAGAGAGGAGAGAGAGGGGCCAGACTAGCTCTCTGACACACGTGGTTTAGGCTTAGCTGCCACTGGGATCAGATATTAGGCCAAGTAAAACAGAGCTGTTCTCCACGGAGAAGACCCATGAGGGTATGCTGGATAAAAGAAGGCCCTGCCAACTTGTGGTTAGCTATGAGGGGGAAGTCTCAGCCTACTGAGTGATGCCCACAGTTGGGAAGAAAAACTGCGAATTGTGCAGTAGCAAGTGAAATAACTGTTAGTTTCACCATTTCTCCTTTGCCTCATTGCTCAGACTTACTGGCTACCAATAAATGTTGATAACAACCTCCAGTGAGACAGAGCAAACTTGGGGAGGGAAAGACAGCTTAACTGAGAGCTGAAAAGTTTAGGAGCTAGTGGCTGAACTACCACATGTAGTTGGTAGGTTCCAAATCACTTAATAGGTTTGGAGCCTACTTTTCTTTGAATCTATTCTTGGATAATTTCTGGGTCAGATGGCTCTTACATTAATAGGAATAATAGCTAAACTCCTGGGAGGTTATCATGCAGTCAGGGTACTCTGTACCTTGGTGAAGATACTGAGATTTCTAATCTTCTTTAATTCTGTTTCAAGTGGAGGTCTTTATTCTTTTTTAATATGCAGCATTTACATGAGATTAGAGTCTCTGGGTAATGTCCACTGTGGATTGATCTTGTGGGGTGTCACAAGTCATTTTGTTACTAATAGGAAAACAGTAAAGTTTGTGAATGATTCACTTAAATTAATAAGTGGACTCAAGGCTATTCCTGTAACTCTTACTTTCCTTCAAATATACTTTTCATGAGTGAGAGAGAAAGGGAGTGGAGTGATAACAGGAACATACTTAGAACAAACAAGAACATATGTGTGTGCATGCTTCAACTCACACTCACATGTACTGAAAGTCTCTGCCAAAGAGATCCCTTACCTGACATGTGGTTAGCAATTATGGCAATAACAATTTATTAGTTCTATTCTGCTCTGCATATTTTTAGGGTGTTAGGGAAATTGGGGTGAGCTATGAGAGCGTGCTTCAATTTAGCATTGACATTGGGGTGGGCTGCACAAGTGTGTTTCACTTTATCAAAATTGGGATGGGCTGTGAGAATGTGTTTCACATGTTTTATATTGATTAATGGTCAGCCCTTAAAAAGACCTCTGTTTTTATGTCACACTCTCTCGGACCCCTTGGGAGACCTTTGCATGCAGTGCTGATTGATCGCAGTGCCAGAGAGATTTATAAATATTTAAGTGGGAATTTCAATTTTTTAACTTGCAGAAGGATAGCTTAAGGACTAGGTTAGTTAACTGTTACCAAAATAAAGCAAGAGAAATGGGCAAGAAAAACTGTTTGCTCTAGTATAGAGCTTTTCTTTATTAAGTGAGAATAGAAAGACATGTACATTTTTTTAATGTGGAAGCTGAAAAATTATGCTTTCAAGCTTATGAAGCCTTCAGACTTCACTAGAGCAGGTCTTTGAAGACACAGGAAAGTCAAATACCAGTTAATCAGGAAAAAAGAAACTAAACTAGCAACTGTTTGTGATAACAGTTGGCTGCTTTCTTTGGGCGCTCTGTATGCCTAAGTATATAGTTCATTTATGATCAGGCATCTTTGGAGAACAAAGCGCTCCATGTAACATAATTTTCTAGGTTACCCCTTTACGTCAAATTAAGAGATAAAAATGCTTTATTTGGGGTGAAAATTCCTGTAAAATATTGAAAGTTCTCAATCCAGAGGACAGTGAACCCAGTTCAACCTTTTAATGCATATTAATGACTTCATTTCTCCTATTGTAGATTGTAAGATATATCATTACTGAATTTCATTAAAGGAAAGAAACACTACTATGTTAAAGGAACACATCAGTTCCAAGACTGATTTCAATTTCAGAAACATTAAAAAGTGAAAACGTAGAGGAAAATGATAGTAATTAAGACCAAACTGGATAGGGCTATTGAAAATAGTTCATCAGTCTAAAAGACGCCAGTCT
The DNA here is from genome assembly GCF_000442215.2 of Lipotes vexillifer. NCBI lineage: Eukaryota > Metazoa > Chordata > Mammalia > Artiodactyla > Lipotidae > Lipotes > Lipotes vexillifer. The sequence goes on along the minus strand of NW_006792921.1, from coordinate 7,099,410 downwards.
TCGTTGTTTGAGCAATTTTGTTTGCTCATTGTAGGTTTTCTCATGCCCGGTAAAACCTCCCACTGGAGACAGCATGTCAGCCTACTGCCTTTGCCCACCCCTTAGGTTTGCAATTTCTAATATGCTTGGGAGTGGTGAACCAGTTGTTACACAGTTAGGGCTGTCTGTAAGATTAGGGGCTTTCCAGAAAACTGCACAAATTTGGGGGCTCTCTTTTTGCTGTGCTCCAGCTTGGGGCTTGTCATGGATCTTAGTTGCCAGATTTGTGATTGCTATTAAACTGTGATCTGTAGCTTTAACAAAATATCTCTCACCTAGATGATCAGGAAAGAGTACTAGGTGTGAGGATGATAATTAAAAAAAAAAAAAAAAAAAAAACCCAAACAGACACGTCCCTCCCCGCAAAGGTATAGGTAATACTAAAACACCCAGGACATGGAAAAGTAAGGAAATAAAGTTGGGAGAAGGAAAAAAGTCTGGAGATGTCAAGAAGTGGTAATTTTGAACATCACTTTATTTTATGCTTAAAATCACAAGAATATGATTTCACAACCTTCATGGAGCTAAGTGAATGTAAAGGAATGAATCATTTCCAAATGATATTAATAAAATAAAATTCAACTGTCACTTTAAATAATTGTTTTTAAACTTCAGATGATATTTTTTCAGCTAGTATCTAGACTGTTGTATTAAAGGTATACTGAACTATACTTGTGCCGAGTTTATCATTTACAGCTCCTTTTCCTGGTTGCCAATCAGCTAAGATATCTATGTTTACCGAGTAAGAGAGTTCCTATTAGTCAGGTCCAAAGTACACATAACTGTATTGATAAGGGAGGCACTCTCAAATGAGTCCCTAAAAGTGACATCTCTAGGGGAATTGGATTTTTTTTTTCTTTTTTTTTTTGCGGTACAGGGGCCTCTCACTGTTGTGGCCTCTCCCATTGCCGAGCATAGGCTTCGGACGCGCAGGCTCAGCGGCCATGGCTCACGGGCCCAGCCGCTCCGCGGCATGTGGGATCTTCCCGGAGCGGGGCACGAACCCGTGTCCCCTGCATCGGCAGGCGGACTCTCAACCGCTGCGTCACCAGGGAAGCCCTATGCTTTCTTATTACTGCCTCTAGACAGTAACTATCACTTGCCTCTAGAAATAAGTGGCTTCCAAGGCGCCAAGCCGCTCCGCGGCATGTGGGATCTTCCCGGAGCGGGGCACGAACCCGTGTCCCCTGCATCGGCAGGCGGACTCTCAACCGCTGCGTCACCAGGGAAGCCCTATGCTTTCTTATTACTGCCTCTAGACAGTAACTATCACTTGCCTCTAGAAATAAGTGGCTTCCAAGAAGAATGATCTCAAGTTACTATCTCAGATCCTTCTAATATTTCGCATTGCTTCTTACTTGTACAGCATCATTTATTACCTATGAGACAAAGGGCAGCACACATCCATTTTAATACCCCTTGGATCAGTTTCAATCCATGCCATTTCTAGCGTGTATTTCTTCTGGGAATTCAAATGGCTTTGGCATCATTTTGCCAGGTTTATAAATTATTGAGGGTCATAACTTAAAAAATGTACCCTTTTCTGGGGCAACACTGGCAGCATGAGGGAACTGGGTTATGTTAAAAGGCTAGTTTAAGGGCATAAGTTGGGAGCTAGCAACCCTTAAACTGGTAACTGTTCCTGGCGAAGTTTGGAGGGGGTCATGATTCAGATTGACACAAAACACAATGCTTGATACAGCTTATGATTTCCCTCCTGAGCTTTGAAATGAGGTATCCATGGACCCTTCCACTTCAGTCTGTATCACAGCAGGCTCTTATTAGTGTGGTTTCCCCAGGCCGCTCTTGAAGGAAAAAAAAGGGCTTTTTTCTTTATTCTTAGGAAGATGTTTAGTTATTGTCTTCAGAGGTGAATGTAAAAAGAAAACACAGAAAGGTTATCTACCTCCCCTCTATGTATTCACATGAGTAGATATCTGTTTCACAGATATATACCTGATTCTCAGCTGGAAGAATATTCCTTGTTTCATGCATCTTTGCATTTTTAATTTTAAGTATCAACATCATTTCTATGAAATAAGACCACTCAAAATACCACTTAAATTGTGATCAACAGTTTTCAAGGCACTTTCGTACATCATCTTATTTGGCCAACACTGGAACCCTGAGAGGCTCACATCATCATAAGATTACAAACGACAGAGTCCTTGATGTAAGAAGGTAAGGAATGTGCCCAGGTCACCGGGTTAAAGAGCAGTAGAGATAAAATTAGAAACCAGGTTCCCTGACAACTTTAGTCCAATGCTCTTTTCTCAAAATGTCTGAAAGATTTCAATTAGAGATGACTAACGGGAGGAGGATGTTGGGAGGGCAACAAAATCCTTGATATTTACATATTAATTTAGAGTACCGATATTATTTGGTACCTCCTCCCTGGATCTGTCAAGATCTCAGGAGCAGATATACCCTTTGATTCAGTTCTGGGAACAAGGAGTGGGGCAGTTATTTAGGAAAATAAAGGTTACTTGAACACAAGCACTTTGATACCATGATTGTTGATCTGATAACCCAGCTGGCTACTAAGTGACTAATAGGTGGTGGTATATGCTAGACGAAGTGACGATTCATGTCCTGGGCTGGACGAAGCAGGATGCGGTGAGATTTCATCATGCTACTCAGAATGGTGCATAATTTAAAACTTATGAATTGTTTATCTGGAATTTTCCATTTAATATTTTCGGATCACATTTGACTGCGGGTAACTGAAACTGTGGAAAGTGAAACGGTGAATAAATGGTGGGGGGGACCACTGTGTTCATCTTTAACAGCCCTTCCATTAGAGAGTGTGCTGTTTCTAAAAGCACACCGTTTGGAGAGACTAATGATCAGTTCTTTGAGAAATGGTAGACATACTTTTCACTACTTGACAGATGAAAATTTCAAGGACCAAGAGAGCACAGATACAGACCTGGGAGGAGGACCGTGGTTTGCAGACTTTTATTTCTAAACTCTCTTCCTAGAATCCAATGTCCAGTTTCCCAGACAAACATACCCCTGGGAGTAGCTACATCCTGCCCAGGCAGGTGGGTCTGCTTGGTGCATTCTAGGATGAGCACTTCCCCAGAGTAAAGACACTGCTTTGAAAAATTGGGCCTCCCACTTACAGGACCACAGTCATGCCATCCGGGCTCTGTTCTCCTTCCCTTCCTGTAAGAGCTAGTGGCCCTTGTCCAGGGGTCTTCCCCCACTCTGCTTGTTGTATTCCACATCTTCCTCTTTCTTAGATTCATTCCTTTTACTAATCTTTAATTCTTTGAGAGATGGTCTGTGGAGATACATTCTCTGAATTCTGGAATGTCTGAAGAATATCTTCTTTTGCCTTTCTATTTGAATGTTATTTTGATGGGGTTCCAATTCAAATTACTATCTTGTTTATGTTCAAAAAGAGTGGCCCTTTCTCTCTTAGCACCCGATGCTGGCAATAAGAAATTTGATGTCAGTTTGTACCTTTGTAGGCAATCTGTTTCTTCGCTTTTTAAGCTTGTATTATTCTCTCCCTCGCTAACTTTGATGTTCTAAAATTTCACCACAGTGTACAATGTGTGGTTTAATTCATCCTGCTTGGCACTTGATGAGCCCTTTCAAGTTGAGTCTTGAGTTTTTACCTCTGGGATTTTTTTTTTCCTTTAAAATTCTTTCACTTCTTCCTTTGTTTTTCCTCCTCTGAACATCTATTATACATATATTGAATAATGCTTGATCCTCCATGTCTTTGAACTTTTCTTTCATATTTAGGAACACTGTATTTTTTTGTTCTGCATTCTGGGAGAGTTCCTTGACTTGTTCTTTCAGTTTCCCAAGTTTCTATTCAAGTTGAACACCATCTACTTTTGAGTCCCTCATTCGGTTTTCTTCCAGTGATTAAAGTTTTAATTTAAAAGATCTCTAGTTAATCTACTTATGGATGTAATATCAAATCTCATCTCTTGAAATAAGTAAATATATTTATTCTAACTTTATCTTCTCTTTGCTCTATTTCCTCAGGTGTTAGTTCTATTGAGTTCGGTATGAGTTTCCTAAAACATTTGATGATTCTTCTTTATCTCTTTGTCTTTGTACTTGAAAATCCCTGTTTTCCCCACCATACTGTATTTCCAGTTAATGTGGAGAGGATTAGGACATTCTCTGGGAGATGTTTGCTGGTAACTTGTCTTTTGGGAGTCAGCAAATTGCTGTCTTTCCTAGTTTTCAGTAACTACTCGGCCTCTATGACCCTAGCTCCACATACACTGCTTTAGCTAGTGGTCAGTGTCCCTGCTGTCTGTTGCTTAGCACAAGAGAGACAGTAGCGAGGGGTTAAGTGGCAAGAAACTACAAATCTAGTTTCCTAATAGATCACGCTGATGAATACCCCAGGGACTTCTTCTATATCCTGCCTCAGTTGACCTTGAGTGTGGCTTTCCCCGAACATTTCTACTCTATAAGCAGTTTTTGCCTCTCTGGGTTTTGGGGTGTGGTTTCTTTCTGGTTTTGCTTCCGAGTCGAGCTGATCCTGCCTGTTTCCGATCTTTCCTTAAACTCTTTGTTTCATCATGGAACCCTTTCTTGGTTTGCAAGGGTGTTTCACACGTTTAAAAATACATTTTTAGTTATTTCGCGGGGTTTTAGGTGGGAGATAGGGAAGATTTATGTGCTCAGTCGGTCATCAACCTCCCCCTCCCATTTTTCTCATGCATGGGAGGAACAGACTTTAAAAAATTTCTCTTTGATTGGTTACATCACACATTGTAACATCAGTGAGAAATCTCATTAGAGCTAGAGGCTTATCAGAGTGTAGCAGAGCAAACTCTTTTTGAGGTGGGAAGTGGTAGAGGGTCCTCTGAGGTAGCAGGATAAATGTCTGACAGCAGTGCTTCTCAGCCTCACCCTCTGGTACAGAGGGCGGCAAACGTTTTCTGTAAAGGGCCATGTAGCAAATATTTTAAGCTTTATGAGCCATATAGTCTTTGTTGCAGCTACTCAACTCTGCTGTTGTGGTGTGAAAGCAGCCGTAGACAGTATACAATTGAGTTAGTGTAGCTGTGTTCAAATAAAACTTAATTTTCAAAAAGAGTCCTGTGGGCTAGATTTGACTCAAGCCATAGTGTGCCAGCTCCTGCTGATTCAATTTGGGGTCTAGAGTATTATTTAGAATATAAGGTATTTCTCAGACCAGAATTTTAGGAGAAAGTTGATCCATCAGGTAGATCCCACGTATAGAATTTCAATATCAACATAATTTTTAAAATGTCATTAATCATTCTGGTTTTGCCTTGAATTATCTCAAAGTCAAAGAATACTTATTATTATTGGAGAGCTTAAAAAAGGTTGTGGTCTGGGTCATGTCTGAAAATATTCTGATGCAGAATTTATAGATGTTAGCGAGAAAGCCCTCTCATAAATACTCAGTTATGAGTTTCTGAAATGATGAAGGAGGAGCCTCCTTCATGTCCCATGAATAACCTTGGTGTAGGGAGATGAGCGGGTATCTGCTGATGGTGATGTAGAAATGGTGGTGATGTAAATCTGCTGATAACGCAAAAGACTTTGATAGGACCAGTGAAGATGAGAAGCCACTTTGGAGGAAGCTACCTGAGCAAGAAAATAGCTTCCCTCTACCGCAGAGGAGTTTGTATAATTGCCTGGCTCTTCACTTTATTTTTACAGAATGGAAAGCCATGCCTGAGGTGATGTAGGTGAATCAGGACTTGGAGTGAGGGCTCTGGTTTCCCAGTTTGTTGTCTGTTTCATGACATGTAATATCAATAGATGCCAAGAGATAGCTTTAGAGAAAAAAAGTCAGAAAATTGTTCGGGAAGATGAATTCCAAACCCCCTTTGGCTGTGGTTTCTTTTCTATCAAACGATAGGAATGAAAATCATGGCTCTCAGCCCTGACTTTGTATCAGAATCACCTGGACATTTTTAAAATCATTTCTGTACCCAGATTTAACCTGAATCAAATGAATCAGTCTCTCCAGGTGGGTCTGGGCATCGGTATTTTTTAAGTTCCCCAGGCAATTCTCATGTGCAGCCAGAGCTGGATACCATTGGTCTGACATTTCTCCCATTTACATCCCCCAGTTTAGGGGGAATATCCTAGTTTCAGTTTCTGTTTTGCACATCTCTTTGTGATGATGGGTGACTCATCCTTTCTCCAGGCTGTGAACGGCCAAACATGTTTCCTCTTTATGAATTTCAGTTGGTCCTAATTGGAGGCTTCTTTGGGCATTGCTGATACTTTTTATCTGTCTAGATGACTTCTTTTCATTCTGCATTGACCTTTGTCATATACTGTCTTGTGTCTTCCCTCTTCTTTCCTTTCTATTATTTTGATCAGTTTCTGTCTTATTTTATTAGTCCACTCCGTATAGAAGAGATAAAATGATTTTCTTTCCTGAGCATGGCCTGATGAGTTAAGCAGAGTGAGAACTGTTCTTGCATGCCCTGAAGCTGCTCTTTGAAATCATTTTTTACATTCCTCATCCGCTCCCCCAACACCAATTCTTTCCCCCTTAAAAATCCCTTGCTTTTCTCAGCTCTCAGATGTATTTCTTATTTGTCTCATGTAAGGTGCTTGTCAATGTTCTCTTCTCTGTTTTCTAGCATTATGGCAAAATAGTAAACATATCATTAAATATTAAAGAAGATCATATAACTCAATATTAAAAACAAAGCACTAATTTTTCCTTTTTTAAAAAAATTTGTTTATTTATTTTTGGCTGCAATGGGTCTTCGTTGCTGCGCGCAGGCTCTCTTTAGTTGTGGCGAGCGGGGGCTACTCTTGGTTGCGGTGCACGGGCTTCTCATTGTGGTGGCTTCTCTTGTTGCAGAGCGCAGGCTCTCTTTAGTTGTGGCGAGCGGGGGCTACTCTTGGTTGCAGTGCACGGGCTTCTCATTGTGGTGGCTTCTCTTGTTGCAGAGCGCAGGCTCTAGGCGTGCAGGCTTCAGTAGTTGTAGCTCACAGGCTCTAGAGCACAGGCTCAGTAGTTGTGGCGCACAGGTTTAGCTGCTCTGGGGCATGTGGGATCTTCCTGGACCAGGGCTTGAACCCGTGTCCCCTGCATTGGCAGGCAGATTCTTAACCACTGAGCCACCAGGGAAGCCCTAATTTTTCCTTTTAACTCTTGTCAAGCTCTGTCAACTTTATGAATATCAACCTTGAAAACTCAGTGAGTCTTGTCCACCCAAGTCTGTTACACATAGGTTAATAACCATGTAAATGATTTAGCTCCTGTCTTTACTCTCTGTATGTGTATGTCTTGAAAAAATAAAAAACAGTCTAGCTACCTAAATAGTTTTGTCCCCATAATGCTAGAGCAATAATATTGCTAGAGCAATAATTTTAAATTAAATATTTTGCTGGTGCTTGGGCTTGTTTAATTTGGACTCTCTTAAAGGACTTGGATAATGTGTCTGAATTTTTCTCTGCGATACTTAGAACATGCCACTAGGAGCTAAAAATACTTTGGTATTGGTAGTGGTGTTGCTGAGGGCTCGACACAATGATGCTGTATCCTCAGTGCACTAAAACCACAATTAAGATTAGAAATATACCATTTGCCTTTGTGTCACTGGGACCTGTAAGATAAACCACTCATTCAATTTTTCATTCTACCAAAAATTTAAATTATTAAATACTTATATGTGCTAGGAACTAATCATGATGTATGAAGATTTTAATAAAATTTTACAGTAAACTTTTGTCAATGTTTTTGGCATTAGTGAGGGAGAGGCAGATAATTATAGCACTGAACACATGATTAAAAGGGAGGTATTCTAAGAGTAAATATTATATTAGGTATAAAGGGCTTTTTATCACTAAAATTGATACTGGCTTTAAGCTGTTTGGTCTGTTGATCCCCACTTTATGCAGTTAGCCTGCTCTTTCTTGAGATATTTTGCAAAACAAAAGCCACAAAGAAACTATTTGGGATTACCAAAATTTGTGAATAGTTTTGGAAATTGCAAATTCTAGACCTCTACAAACCAATTTAAAATGTGTTAGATGCCTATTGATTTTTTTCAGGACACTAGATTAATAACCATTATTGAATCAGAAATAGATCCATCTTCCAAAATGGCATTCTTGCAAGAATTTCAAAGTCACTTGCAAAACCTGTAATAGGTGTTAGATTGTATCTACACAATATGAAATGTGTGGTGAGTAATTAGCCAGAGGGCTCAATCAATATAGATTTCTAATCTGGATGATTAAGGATAAAAAAGGGCTTTTTCTTCATCATGAGGGGCTTTTTAAAAATGAGTACAAAACACCTAAGTAAAGCAGTTTTTTTCTTTCAGTTTTATTGAGATATAATTGATATACAGCACTATATAAGTTCAAGGTGTACATACATCATGAAATGATTATCACAGTAAGTTTAGTGAACATTCATCATCTCATATAGATACAAAAAAAAGAAATAGAAAATTTTTTCCTGTGATGAGAACTCTTAGGATTTACTTTCTTAGCAACTTACATATATAACACATAGCAGTGTTAATTATATTTATCATGTTGTACATTATATCCATAGTACTTATTTATCTTCTAACTGGAAGTTTGTACCTTTTGACCCACTTCATCTAATTCCCCCTCCACCTACCTCCTGACTCTTGTAACCACAAATCTGATCTCTTTTTCAATGAATTTGTTTTTGAAGTATAATTGACCTACAACACTGCTGTTACATAACGTAGTGATTTGGTATTTCTATACATTTCAAAATGATCACCACAGTAAGTCTAGTTACAGTATGTCACCAAAATTATTACATAGTTACTGACTATATTCCCCAGACTGTACATTTCATACCCATGAATCATTTATTTTGCAGCTGGGAGTTTGTACCTCTTAATCTCCATCACCTCCTTCTTTTTTCCCCCACCCCCTTCCCATCTGGCAACTACCTGTTTGTTCTCCATATTTATAACTATTTCTGATTAGTTATGTTTGTTCATTTGTTTGGTTTTCTTAAAAATTATACAGCATTTTTCTTTCTCTTTATGACTTATTTCACTTAGTGTTAAACCCTCTGAGTCTATCCATGTTGTTGCAAATGGCAAGATTTCATTTTTATGGCTGAGTGATATTCCATTTTATATTTACATATACCACGTTTTCTGTATCCCTTCATCTATTGATGGGCACTTGGGTTGCTTCTGTACCTTGGCTACTGTAAATAATGGTGCAGTGACGTAGGGGTGTATATATCTTTTCTAACTAGTGTTTTTGTTTTCTTTGGTTAAATAGCCAGGAGTGGGATTGCTGGATCATATGGTAGTTCTATTTTTAATTTTTTGATAAGTTTCATACTGTTCTCCACAGTGGCTGCGTCAATTTACATTCCCACCAACAGTTCACACTGGTTCCCTTTTCTTCACATCCTTGCCAGCACTTCTTATTTGTTGTCTTTTTGATAATAGCCATTCTGACAAGTGTGAGGGGATATCTCATTGTGGTTTTGATTTGCATTTCTTTGATGATTAGTGATGTTGAGCATCTTTTCATGTGCTTGTTGGCCATCTGTCTATTTAGATCCTCTGTCTATTTGGGAAAATGTCTATTTAGATCCTCTGTCCATTTAAAAAAATCAGGTTGTTCGGGTTTTTTTTTATGTTGAATTGTATGAGTTCTTTGTATATTTTAGGTATTAACCCCTTATCAGATATATCACTTGCAAAGGTCTTCTCCCATTCAGGAGGTGGCCTTTGCATTTTGTTGGTAGTTTTCCTCACTGTGCAGAAGCTAAAGTTTGATATACTTTCATTTGTTTATTAAGACCAATGTCAAGGAGAGTACTGCCTGTATTTTCTTCCAAAGTTTTATGGTTTTAGATCTTACATTTAAGTTTTTAATTCATTTTGTATTTATTTTTGTGTGTGGTGTGAGAGAGTAGTCCAGTTTGCTTCTTTTGCATGTAGCTGTCCAGTTTTCCCAACACTATTTATTGAAGATTGTCATGGATTAGTTACCTACGTAAGTGCTGGTTTATTTCTGGGCTCTCTATTCTGTTCCATTGGTCTGTGTGTTTGTTTTTGTGCCAGTACCATACTGTTGTGATGACTGTAACTTTGTAGTATAATTTGAAATCAAGGAGCATGATACCTCCAGCTTTGTTCTTGTTTCTCAAGATTGTTTTGGCTATTGTTTGGTCTTTTGTGTTTCCATACAAATTTTAGGATTCTTTGTTCTAGTTTTGTGAAAAATGCCCTTGGTATTTTGGTAGGGATTGCATCGAATCTGTAGATTGCCTTGTGTATTATGGTCATTTTGACAATATTGATTCTTCCGCTTCATGAACGTGCTATATCGTTTCATCTGTTTGTGTTGTTTTCAGTTTCTTTCATAAGTGTCTTATAGTTTTTAGAGTACAAGTCTTTTACCTACTTAGATTTATTCCTAGATATTTTATTCCTAGATATTTTATTCTTTTTGATAAAATGGTAAATGGGATTGTTTCCTTAATTTCTCTTTCTGATAGTTCATTGTTGGTGTATTGAAATGCAACAGATTTCTGTATATTAATTTTGTCTCCTGAAACTTTACCAGATTCATTGATGACCTCTAGTAGTTTTTTGGTAGTGTCTTGAGGATTTTCTATGTATATACCATGTCATCTGCAAGCAGTGACAGTTTTAATTCTCCCTTTTCAATTTAGATTCTTTAATTTCTTTTTGTTCTCTGATTGCTGTGACTAGGACTTCCAAAACCATGTTGAATAAAAGTGGTGAGAGTGAGCGCCCTTGTCTTGTTCCTGATCTTAGAGGAAATGCTTTCAGCTTTTCACCATTGAGTATGATGTTAGCTATGGGCTTATCATATATGGCCTTTATTATGTTGATGTACATTCCCTCTAATCCCACTTTATGGAGAATTTTTATCATAAATGGATGTTGAATTTTGTCAGAAGCTTTTTCTGCATTTATTGAGACAATCATATGATCTTTATTCTTCAATTTGTTAATGTGGTGTATCACATTGTTTGATTTGTGAATAGTGAGCAATCTTTGCTTACACGGGATACATCCCACTTGACCATAGTGTGTGATCTTTTTAACGTATTGTTGAGTTAGGTTTGCTGATATTTTGTTGAAGATTTTTGCATCTGTGTTCATTAGTGATATTGACCTGTGATTTTCTTTTTTTGTGATATCTTTGTCTGGTTTTGGTGTCAGGGTGATGCTGGCCTCACAGAATGAGTTTAGAAGCATTCTTTCCTCCACAAGTTTTTGGAATAGTTTGAGAAAGATAGGTGTTAACTATTCTCTAAATGTTTGTTAGAATTCACCTGTAAAGGCATCTGGTCTTGGACTTTTGTTTTGGGGGGATGTTGTCTTATTATTGATTCAGTTTCATTACTGGTAACTGGTCTGTTCATATTTTCTATTTCTTCCTGGTTCAGTCTTGGGAGATTGTATATCTATAGGAATCTGTCTGTTTCTTCTAGGTTGTTCATCTTATTGGTGTGTAATTGTTTGTAGTAAACTCTTATGATCCTTTGTATTTCTGTGATGTTGATTATAATTCCTGCTTTTTCATTTCTGATTTTATTGATTTGAGTCCCCTTCTCTTTTTTTCTCTATGAGTCTGGCTAAAGTTTTACCAATTTTGTTTATCTTTTCAAAGATCCAGCCCTTAGTTTGATCTTTTCTATTTTTTAGTCTCTATTTTATTTATTTCTACTCCTATCTTTATGATTAATTTCCTTCTACTAATGTTGGGTTTTGTTTGTTTTTCTTTTTCTGGTTCCTTTAGATGTAAGTTAGGTTGTTTATTGGAGATTTTCCTTGTTTCCTGAGGTAGACTTGTATCACTATAGACTTCCCTCTTAGAACTGCTTTTGCTGCATCCCATAGATTTTGGATTGTTGTGTTTTCGTTTTCATTTTTCTCCAGGTATTTTTTAAAAATTTATTCATGATTGATTGGTTGTTTAGTAGCCGATTGTTTAGCCTCCATGTGTTTGTATTTTTTGCATTTTTTTCTTATAGTTGATTTCTAGTCTCATAGCATTGTGGTCAGAAAATTTGCTTGTTATGATTTCAGTTTTCTTAAATTTACTCTGACTTGTTTTGTGCCCCAGCATGTGATCTGTCCTAGAGAATGTTCCATATGCACTTGAAAAGAATGTGTATTCTGCTGTTTTTAGATGGAATGTTCTATATATATCAATAAAGTTCACACCATTGTAAAGCAATTATACTCCAATAAAGATGTTAAAAAAAAAAAAGTTCAATTGGTCTAATGTGTCATTTAAGGCCAATGTTTCCTTATTGACTTTCTGTCTGGATAATCTGTCCATTGATGTAAGTGGGGTGTTAAAATCCCCTACTATTATTATGTTACTCTCAGTTTCTCCCTTTATGTCTGTTAATGTATGCTTAATATATTTAGGTGCTCCTATGTTGGGTGCATATGTATTTATAATTGTTGTATCTTCATCTTGGATTTATCCCCTGATTATTATATAATGTCCTTCTCTGTCTCTTGATACTTTTTTTGTTTTTTTAAAGTCTGTTTTGTCTGATATAAGTATTGCTACTTGAGCTTTCTTTTTATTTCCATTTTCATGGAATACCTTTTCCCATACCCTCACTTTCAGTCTGTGTATGTCTTTAGATGTGAAGTAAGTCTCTCGTAGACAGTATATATATGGGTCTTGTTTTTATATGCATGCAGCCACTCTTTGTCTTTTGATTGGAACATTTAGTCCATTTACATTTAAAATAATTATTGATAGTTATCTACTTATTGCCATTTTGTTAATTGTTTGGGGGTTGTTTTTGTAGTTCTCTTCTGTTCATTTCTTCTTCTTTTGTTCTCTTCCCTTAAGATTTGATGACAATCTTTAGTGTTATGTTTGGATTCCTTTCTTTTTTCTGTGTGTATGTGTCAATTATAGATTTTTGGTTTGTGGTTACCATGGGGTTTATATATAGTAATCTCTCTCTATACATAGGTGATTATTTTAAGATGCTGATCTCTTAGTTCAAACGCATTTTAACAACCCTGCATTTTTAATCCTCTCTCCCCAATGTTCACTAATTTTGACATCATATTTTACATCTTTTTGTTTTGTGTATGTCTTAACTACTTATTGCAGATATAGATGATTTTTACTGTTTTTGTCTTTTAACCTATATATATTTGCCTTTACCAATGAGCTTTTTCCTTTCATAATTTTCATGTTTCTAGTTGCAGCCTTTACTTTTTCAGTTAAAGTAGTCCCTTTAACATTTCTTGTAAAGTTAGTTTTGTGTAAAGTGGTTCTGTCTTGTGTGGAATGGAATTATAGTGCCATGGGTATGGTTTGTTAGATCCTAGTGTTGAGTTTCCTTTCTGAGTACTTTTTCTTCAAAATTTCTAGGAAAGAAATCTTAAATTTTTGTTGGAATTAGCAGAAACAATCCTTCTAATTAGTTTTTTGGAGCATTAGCGTTAACATAATTTGGATGTGGTGAAACTTGTTAGTGTCTATCCCAACACACACAATGAGTTTTTATGGGCCCTTTCTAACTAATGAAAGCTATTTGTCAAGTATATAGCTATATGTGATTTAGTCTTTAGGTCTTTAAAGCTGTTTATGCAAATATACTTAGTTTTTAATTTGAAAAAAATGGATCTTTTTTAGACCACATGTCTCAATTTTTGGTCTGCAGTACATGGTCACTGTAGAGGTAGATAACTGGAAATAATTGAAACCTGGATAGAAGTTGCTGCTTATATCAAATGGGAGGTATTCTCTCCTATGTTGCCTGATAGGAAATGCGGTGAATCCTTCTCCCTCTATCAAACTGTGAGAAGTGGGAATAATAGGCCTTATTGGCCCTACCTCTCTCCAACTCATGAAAATGTAGTGAGCATTTCAGAAGTGCTGATACTGCTAGAATTGTCTTTCTTCCCTACTAGTTGTCCCATGCAGGTGTTTGCACTGATAAATAGGATACCCCAGAGCCAATTAGGCTTTAGTGCAAAGGATCCCAGAACTCTATTCTTGCGACTACCATAGCGTTTTATTTATACTGCCCTTAGCACATGTGTCTTAACTTTAATTCATTTTATTTGTCCCTGACCAGATTTTAAACACCTTGAGAAAAGAGACTGAGTCGTATTTGTCATTATATTTGTGTCCAAGGCCTAGTACTGGGCCTGCCACAGAGTAGATGCTTGTGAATAAATAAATGAATAAATGAATGTGCCCTTGTATTACTGGAATCTTTCTCTGACCTTGACACTACTGTTTTTTTATTTGTCCCAAGAGCTGATTTATAGGTTTTCCTTTCGGGGATGTGAACTTCAGTGTGAAAAGCAAGAGCTAGAGGAGAATGAACTTGTGCCCTGAAGTCAGTGAGAGGGAAGTTCTGTAATAGAGTGAAGTGTGGGCCTGGGGCATGGGACAGATTTGAAATAACTGACTTGATTTGTTAAGGAATTGGAGAACACCCAGGGCCCAGGGTTGTCAGCCAAAACTTTTTTTAAAGTACTGATTTCAATTAAATGAAGGAGTTTGTGTCAATATATGAAACTTTTTATTTCTTTCCATCTACCAAGGATGCTTTCTCTTCACTATTCAATGTCTTGACATTTTAGAATTTATAGATCCATGTATTGAGGGTAGCTTTATCTGCTGGCTCTTATTAAAGAAGGCACTTGAGTTTTTGTTGCCTTTGTCGTAAGGGGAGGTTATATGATAAGACAAATCCATTAACTTGACCTTTTAATCCTTACATGTGTCTTCCGGAAATGAGATTTTTAGTTTAAAAATACAGTATTATCATTGTATTTTGAAAATGAAATTGGACATAATCACTCACTCTCTTCCATTTTTTTTCCTGAAATCAAGTGTTTGTATTACTGGAAAGAGAATTCAGTATTTGAGGACCTTGTTTCTTGTAGAATCAGACCTTCATGGTCTTCTGGCCCACAGTGATCCTACAGAGAATGGAAGTCAAGCCTGTCCATCAGTCACCTAAGAACAACAAGTGCTAAAAATGACTTTTAGCAAAAGTTCTGGTCACACGTGGGCCCTTAAGAGAATGGTGGCATAAGAAAAAATTACTCTTCCTCATCTGTATTACAAAATTAGATAACTTTTTTTTTTTTTTTTTTTTCCTGTGTCTTCATTGTCATTTGTTTCTATGTACTTTTTCTTTTTTTTTCTTTTTTTTTTCCTGTACATGGGCCTCTCACTGTCGCGGCCTCTCCCGCTGCGGAGCACAGGCTCCAGACGCGCAGGCCCAGCGGCCATGGCTCACGGGCCCAGCCGCTCCGCGGCATGTGGGATCCTCCCGGACCGGGGCACGAACCCATGTCCCCTGCATCGGCAGGCGGACTCTCAACCACTACGCCACCAGGGAAGCCCAATTAGATAACTTTTGAGTATGAGTCAAAGAGTTTTACTGTATGAAACCAACTGGCATCAGCTCATATAAGCTAATGTGAATTTTTATATTGGTTGTGCTAATTGAACTTGCTGGAGATGATTACATCACAGATTTTCTGCAATACTTCAAAGAGGTTGTGCTGTGAACCTAAACTAGTTACAATGCAAAGCACGTTACAAAGAAAAAGGTGCCGCTGGAATAAATGACAGAGATGACATTAATTATTTTGTTATCTGAATTATACCTACCAGTAAAAATGTTGTTAATGAACTAAGCCTAAGAGTCTTAGAGATCTATACCAAAAACATTTGATTATAGTAGGTGCATTGTGAAAAACTGAATCATTTTTGAAATTGGTATAACTCTTACAGCAGAGATGTGCATCAAATATAGCATCCTTTTTCATGCTCTGAAAAGCTGCTCTTAAATCAGGGGCATCCTACATTTGGTGGTGTCTTAGTGTTGTGGCAACCAGAAGACATAAGGATATGGAGACTCCTGGTAGAGACCTGGGAGGTAGCGCTTAGCCTTCTTGAAACAACTCTTTCTTCCCATACCATGGAAAACCATAAAATGGTACAGCACATGTTTAATTGCCTTGAAAAAGTAAAATTCATTCTTTGGGTGCTATTCATCTGTGTCATCCTCAAACTGCTACATGCTTTTTTAACATAATGGGCTCTGTTGGCTGTGCTTGGCATAAAAACCTGTTATTTAAATGGTAAGTTTCTTCTAATGTGATAATTGTTGTTAGATGGCAAAAGCCTCCTCAGTTCTGGAAAATGAATTAGAAACTATTCTTCAATGACAGCATTCACTGTAGCATCACATTTAGAAATAAATACTTGGGCATTTATCCCATCCATGTTTTAATTGTTTTAATAATTTGAAAATGCTTTATTGATAGATTTACTGTTTTATCCAATGAAGGAGAAAAACATCTAGTGAACTACTCAGATTTTCCATTTTCTAACATGGCTATTTCTTTGAGAGGTTAGTTTCTAAAATGTTCATATGTTGACATTCACTTTCAACATATGTATCCAGCATACTCATATTCCACAAATATTTATTGAGTGACTGCTTGGTTCTAGGATCTGAGTTAAGGGCTCTCACATGCTTCAGTTTATCTAACTCTCATGACAGTGCCATATGTAGGCTTGACCATTAGCATTGCAAATCTTCCAGTAGGAAAATATTTTATATCACAGCCCAGTGAATGACTCACTGAGAAAGAAAAACCATTTGAGGACCAACAGTTGAAAAATACACGAACGTCAGGCTGTATATGTGTGTGTATAATCCTGTGTGTGTACATGCACATACACGCCTGTGTGTAGGGTAGATACAGTGTTTTCTAGTCATCCACCATGACAGTAAAACATAATATTCTGTATACAAGCTGTAACATGTTATAACAGGAATATTTGTGTCTTACATTATAGCCAGTTTGAGAAGAATGGCAGCCTTGTATGGGGGTGGGCTGGAGTGGACAGGAAGAGAGAGATTTGAGACATAGGGCACAGAATGTACACATATGCACACGTGGATATCAATGTTCACGGTGCTGACAGATACAACTTGCACCTTTGCCAAACCTCTAATCATTTATTGAATACTATTTTTTCTTCAAAATATACATCCCTTAGGTATAAAATATTTGAACACCAGGCAAAATTATGCAAACACATGGTTCTTTGAAATCGCTTTTTTCATTTTCAGTGAAAGTGATGTCTACTTTAGAAAGTGGTGCTGTGACTTAAACATTTACTTTTTAATTATGAAATATTTAATACATCTGTACATGGTAAAAAAAAAAAAATGTAATCATGGTGATGGAAATTGAGTTTCCCTTCCACCCAAAGGCACCCCATTCCCCAGAGATTGTCAGTGGTTTCTTGTCTATTGTACCAAAAGTCGACCATGTAATTAAGTGCACATACAAATACAAATATAAATAATTTAAAAATGTAAATGAAAGACTGTTTACATGATCTTTTCTTTCTTTCCTTCCCCTCCTCTCCCTCCCCCTCCC
>NW_006792921.1:7077529-7081938 GCF_000442215.2 Lipotes vexillifer | reverse complement strand
CCTCTCCCCCTCCCCCTCCTCCTCCTCATTCTTCTTCCTCTTTCTTGTCCCCCTCCTCCTCTTTCTCCTTCTCCTTCTTCTTCCCCAAGCATCTTGTACAGATTTTCCTCATTCTTTTTAGACTGTGGAATTTTATTGTATGGGTGACCCAGTGTCTTAACTAGTACCTCACACATGATATACGCTTGGTAAATATTTGTTGACTTAATAACTTTAGTAATTTATTTCACTGCCCCTCCCACTGATGGAGAGGGGTATCTGACGGATAAGAGACATATTCAAGGGAAAAATAAAAGCTAATAATGAGGTTCAAGTCAGCATTACAAACCTTTATCTCTTGGAGTCTACTCAGTGTTGCCACTGCTTAAAGAAATTCTTCAGCTCTGATCTTGGTAGTAATGAATTTCACACACACATATACAGACATGCCCGTGCCTAAAGAGCTGCTTCAAGTATATGGAATAGATTTTTTTAAATAAATTTATTTATTTTATTTATTTATTCTTGGCTGTGTTGGTCTTCATTGCTGCATACGGGCTTTCTCTAGTTGTGGTAAGCGGGGGCTACTCTTCGTTGTGGTGCGAGGGCTTCTCATTGCGGTGGCTTCTCTTGTTGCAGAGCATGGTCTCTGGGTGCACGGGCTTCAGTAGTTGTGGCACATGGGCTCAGTAGTTGTGGCCTGCGGGCTCTAGAGCACAGACTCAGTAGTTGTGGCGCACGGGCTTCGTTGCTCTGTGGCATGTGGGATCTTCCCGGACCAGGGCTCAAACCTGTGTCCCCTGCATTGGCGGGCAGATTCTTAACCACTGTGCCACCAGGGAAGCCCTGGAATAGATTTTCTACCAGATAATTTCTGTAAATCTGACCGATTGAACCATGTATTTGGGAATTTTACATTGATGTCTGAGTTGACTGCTCTTTCTGCTCTGCTGTAAAAGCTCCTTGATTACTGTAGTTAGGTTGTGTTTGATTGAACACTGAAGTTCTATCTTCTTTTCACATCTCAGAAAGGTATAGTTCTTACTTAGATCCATGATATATCACCTTTCACTCATCCATTTGTCTCCCATCTTTAATATATTTTGGCATTAGGTGGAATGTACGTCAGCTGACTTGGTAGATGTCATCTGAATAAATTATACTTCAAAAAGAATGGACTTGAGGACATGGAGAGGGGGAGGGGTAAGCTGGGACAAAGTGAGAGAGTGGCATGGACTTATAAATACTACCAGATGTAAAACAGATAGCTAGTGGGAAGCAGCCACATAGCACAGGGAGATCAGCTCAGTGCTTTGTGACCACCTAGAGGGGTGGGATAGGGAGGGTGGGAGGGAGATGCAAGAGGGAGGAGATATGGGGATATATGTATATGTATAGCTGATTCACTTTGTTATACGGCAGAAACTAACACAATATTGTAAAGCAATTATACTCCAATAAAGATGTGAGAAAAAAAAAGTGTACTGTTGGCATGTAAGAGTTACAGTAGTCTAAGACTCTTCTCATTCTTTGCTGATGGTCCTGTGTTTGAACTTCACTCTTTTGGATCCTAAAATTATTTTAATAACAGGAACATATGGTCTCCATAGGCACCAACATTTCCCCCCTGAGGAAAGTGCAATGCTTGTACTTTCCAGTTAGTTCTAGCAGCAGAGCAGAGCATGGACCGCTGCCCATTTCATTGAATGGGGAAGGTGTCAGAGTAAACACTGCTGCAGTGTCCTCCTTCTGAACTCTGCCTGTATATAAAAGCAGGGTCCCCAAAAGGAAGGAGCAGCTGCTGGATCAGTGGAGGAAATGAAAGGCTCTTTACATAAACCAGGTGCCTGTGGCTCTCATTGATTTGTTGATCAAAGCTGTCTGAAACGCTGCAAGGCAGGGATTTATCAGTGCCAGTCATGTGCCTGCAGGCCACAAGCAGTCCTCTAGGTTCCTTAGGTTGGATTCCAAAGCTGATCCCATGGGAGGAATGGGAAATGCTTGTCAGCTCAAAGGAATCTTCTATTCAGCTTTGCTGCAAATTAAAATGGTTGCTTTTACTTATTTGGGCCCAGACCCTGTATTACCCTTTTCTATTGAAAGTACCCAAAACAAATAGTGCTAGCCAAGATTATAGGAACCCTCACACTTGGATTTTAAAACTCAGGTTCCTTGGGACTCTGTGCAATAGAAAAAAAAAATCACCTTAGGAAGTTGGGACTATTACACTTGCTACTGGAGAATACCTTGGTGTAAGCCCTGGACTTGGGTGGACCTCACCCTGGCTTTGCTGTGACCGAATCCCACTTCTAATCTCATGCAAGTTTCTAACTTTTCAGTGTTTAAGCTTCTTGCAAGTGTACTGTGAGACACAGACAAATATAGTTGACATAGAATATTTTCATTTATTCATAGGCAGTGTGTCATTTAAATTTTATAGAATATGAAATTGAAGACGACACAAACAGATGGAAAGATATACTGTGTTCATGGATTGGAACAATTAATATTGTTGAAATGACCATACTACTCAAGGCAATATACAAATTCAGTGCAATCCCTATCAAAATACCAAGGGTATTTTTCACAGAACTAGAGCAAATAATTTTAAAATTTGTATGCAAACACAGAAGACCTTGAATAGCCAAAACAATCTCAAGAAAGAAGAACAGAGCTAGAGGAATCATGCTCCCTGACTTCAGACTATACTACAATGCTATGGTAATTAAAACAGTATGGTACCAGCACAAAAACAGACATGTAGATCAATGGAACAGAGCAGAGAGTCTAGAAATAAACCCATGCACTTTTGATCAATTAATCTATGACAAAGGAGGCAAGAATATACAACAGGAAAAAGACAGTCTCTCCATTAAGTGGTGCTGGGAACGTTCATTGCAGCATTATTCACAATAGCCAAGACATGGACACAACCTAAGTGTCCATCAATGAATGAATGGATAAAGAAGATGTATAGATATAGATATATACAGAATAGAATAGTATTGAGCCATAAAAAGAAGGAAATCATGCCCTGTGCAATGATACGGATGAACCCAAAGGACACTATGCTAAAGGAAATGAGCCAGACAAAGAAAGAAAAATTCTGTATGATCTAACTTACATGTAGAATCTAAAAAAAGTCAAACTCATAAAAACAGAGTAGAATGGGGGCTACCAAGTGTTAGGCAGTGGGTGAAATGGGGAGATGTTGGTCAAAGGATGAAATCTTTCAGTTCCAAGATGAATAAGTTCTGGGAATCTAATGTATGGCATGCTGACTGTAGTTAATAATATTGTACTGTATTGTATACTTGAAATTTGCTGAGAAAGTAGATCTTAAGTGTTTGTACTCCCCCCAAAATAGATAACTACGTGAGGTAATGGTGGTGGATATGTTAATTAGGTTGACTGTAGTAACTATTTCACAATGTATATGTATCATCACATTGTACACTTTAAATGTGTATAATTTTATTTGTCAGTTTTACCTCAATAAAGCTGGGGGCGGGGAATAAGTGATGCTGGGAAAACTGTACAGCTACATGTAAAAGAATGAAATTAGAACATTCTCTAGCACCATATACAAAAATAAACCCCAAATGGATTAAAGACCTAAATGTAAGACTGGAAACTATAAAACTCCTAGAAGAGGACATAGGTGGAATACTCTTTGATATAAATTGTAGCAATATATTTTTGGATCCGTCTTTTGAAGCAAAGTAAATAAAAGCAAAAATAAACAAATGAGGCCTAATTAGATGTAAAATCTTTTGCATAGCAAAGGAATCCATTGACAAAATGAAAACACAACCTAATATATGGGAGAAAATATTTGCAAATATTTGCGATAAGGGGTTAATATCCAACATATATAAACAGTTCATACAACTCATCAAGAAAATTAACAACCTGATTTAAAAATGGGCAGAAGGCCTGAATAGACATTTTTCCAAAGAAGACATACAGTTGGCCAACAGGCACATGAAAAGGTGCTCAACATTTTTAATCATCAGAGAAATGAAAATTAAAATCACAATGAGATATCACCTCACACCTGTTAGAATAGCTGTCATCAAAAAGGCCACAAATAACAAATGTTGGCGGAGATGTGGAGAAAAGGGAGCCCTAATACACTATTGGTGGGAATGTAAATTGGTGCAGTCACTGTGGGAAACAGTATGGAGGCTTCTCAAAAAGCTAAAAGTAGAACTACCATATGATCCAGCAATTCTACTCCTTGGTATATATCTGAAAAAACTGAAAACACTAATTTGAAAAGACACATGTGCCCCAATGTTCATAGCAACATTATTTACATTGCTAAGATATGGAATCAACCTAAGTGTCCATCAAGATATGAATGGATAAAGAAGATGTGGTGTATATATATATATATATATATATATATATATATATATATATGGCTT
>NW_006792921.1:7049158-7077266 GCF_000442215.2 Lipotes vexillifer | reverse complement strand
GAGAGGCCACAACAGTGAGAGGCCCATGTACCACAAAAAAAAAAAAAAAATTAGTGAATTTAACAAAAAAGAAATAGACTCACAGATACAGAGGACAAACTATTGGTTACCAGTGGGGGGAGGGGCAAGATAGGGGTAGGGGATTAAGAGGCAGAAATTACTGTGTATAAAATAAATAAGCTGCAAGGATATATTATATGACACAGGGAATATAGCCAATAGTTTATAATAACTATAAATGGAGTATAACCCTAAAAATTGTGAATCATTATGTTGTACACCTGAAACATACAATATTGTACATCAATGATACTTCAATAAAAAATTTTTTTAACTAAAAAAGTTTTTATTGAGTGCTAGCTGGCCTCTTCCATATTACTTCCATTTTACTCAGTCGTTAATCATCAAATAAATTTTTCCTTCTACTGACCCTGAACCAGTGGTTCTCAACTCTGGCTGCTCCTTAGAATCACCTGGGGAGCTTTGAAAAATGCCGATGCCTTGGGACGTTTCATCCACCTCCCTTCATCCCCCAATAGATTCCAATTTAACTAGTCTGGCTGGGACCTGGGCACTCATGATTTTAAAAAGTCCTCTACTCTACCTAATGCACTGTGGTAACCTAAATGGGAGGGAAGTCCAAAAGGGACGGCCTACCTGCATGTGTGTGGCTGATTCATTCTTTTGTGCAGTGGAGGCTAACACAACAGTGTGAAGCAACCATACTCCAATCAAAATTAAAAAAAAAAAAAAAAGTCCTCCAAATGATGCTAACACGCAGCCGCTGTGCCTGAATCCTACCGTGTGGCTCAGATGAGAAGCAGCTCAATCCAAAATCAGGACATTTTAGAGCATCTGCCACTGGAATTATTGATTTGGGGGCTCACATTTAAAATCCCTGTAGCTTTCTCTGTTTAGAGGATCTTATTAATGCATGTTGCTTTAATCTCCCTACTGTGCTTGAGCATCAGCTGCTCTGAGTACTGACCCCCACATTTCTCTGCCCAAGTCGATTCAGCATATGCCATTGGTCTATGTTTAGTTATAGCTTCCCAAATGTACACTCTGGATATGATGAAAATGCACCCAGGCTGACAGAAACGTCTTTATGTAGAGAGAGATAGGAAGAAAAAAAAAAGGACAGCGGCTTTCAATTCTGGAATAGTGGACCCACTTTCCCAATTACATTGTATTTTACATCCTTTCAACGACTTTTGTAATAAATTAAAAAAAAATAAAACTCATTTTTGACTCCACACTTTTATCTTGAAGATTAATATCCTTTTTCCCCTTTTGCTTATAAACCACTGAGTGAATAATTGTATTTCCTTCTTCAACTGTTTCTCTGAGCATATGGCTGCCAACTATACAATTGTAAAAACAGGATGCAGTTCATACATTTTGTCCACCCAAGTCACTTTGTTATATCCTCATTTGCTTCAAATACCCAAATGTAATTTGGTTAACTGTAGGAGAAAGATATGCCAGGGAAGTTTTACGACAGCCTGTGCTTAGATTAAAGGCTTTGGAATACATTTTACCTCTGGAATCTGCTGCTTAAAGAAAGTAAACATTTATACTCATTCAGAAAAATAGGCATACAGAAAAGTTAGTAGGATTACAGCCTCCAGACTGACACTTTCAGAATATAAATTCAGAATTGAAACTCTATAAAATCTGTATCACTATGCAAATGATGGAGAAAAGAGGCTATTAAATTATAAAAAAAATCTGTCTCTAATTTCAGAAACCATTCTTGCTTGGGGCAATGAGATTTTATATTTTAAAAGCTCAATTCCATTGGTGTTTCCAGAGCATTTCCCTAAGATTGTTAACAAGTCTACCCAAAATAATCTAAAGTATTTATAAGAGGGGCCAAGGACATTGTACAATAAAGTATTTGAAGAAAACTTAAATATTATCAATGTAGCTTCTCTTCTCACTCTTCATGCTGTGGAATTTCACAGCATACTAAGGTAGTATAATAATGAAGTTAAGAGGTGAACTTTGTAGGCTGACAGGATTCAAACTGTAGTTCTACCACTTATCTGTGCAACTTTGGCAAATTATTTATTGACCTTTCTTAATTCCAATTTTCTCACCTATACAATTGGTAATTAATAATATGTATCTCATATGGTTGTAAGGATTAAATGAGTTAACGTACATCAAACACTTGGCATAATGGCTGAAACAAAACACATGTTCAAAGGAGTTATTTAAATTGTTAAATATTATAATTATTAATAATAGAAGCAGTATTGAGTCTGTTGATTCCATTTTCACAAAGAAAAAAATAAAAATCAGACTCGAGAGCAAGATGGTTACACAGGAGGCTCCTGGAGTTCCCTCCTCCCGTGGACTCACCAAATATACAGCTACACATGGATCAAGTCCCTCTAAGAGAAATCCAGAAACTAGTCGTGTGATTCCTACCCATCAGGAAACAAGAGAATACCCACATTAAATCGGGTAGTAAAGACTGAGACATGCTCTCGCCATAGACCCCACTAACGGCATAGCACATGAAATTGAGAGGGAATCCCCAACTCCCAAAGCATTTGGACCACACGTCTACAACCCAACTTTTAAGGCTACTACCAGAAGGACAGGGCCCCAAGCCACATAGCTCTGAAAGTCAGTGGGGCTTGCATTCATGAGTCCCACAGGACTATAGCAAACAAAGAAGCAGTTGTTAAATGGACATATAGCACAGTGGCTACACACCTGGGCTCAGCGCAGAGGGAGGAGACAAAAACGCCCATCTCCCAGCTTCTCCCTGGAAGGGGTTTGACTGCATAATTTCCCAGCTGCTGCCCGAGGGTCTGCCTCCTGATCAGCCTGCATCTAGGTGCTGACTGTAATCCTCCCCTTTGGGGTACTGATGAGTCTTAGCTCACCCTCAGCTACTGCAAGCCACTTGGACAATCACAAAGGTTTGAGAGGCAAATAGGCTGTGCTGGTTGATGAGGTTTATCTCCTACACAAGACTGCACAATCTGTCAAAACTGGGAGAGGTGGCTGTTTTATCTAATGCACAGAAATCAACACAGAGAGTCAAGGAAAATGAAGAAATGGCAATGAGTTCCAAACAAAAGAATGAGATAAATCTCCAGAAATCTAGCTTAATGAGACAGAGCTAAGTGAGTTATAGAATAGAAAGTTCAAAATAATGGTAATAAAGCTGCTTACCAAGGTCAGGGAAGCAATGCATGAACAAAGTGAGAAATGCAACAAAGACATAGAAAATATTAAAAAATACCAAGCAGAAATTGAAGAGATGAAGGATACAATACTTGAACTGAAAAACTGAATTGAGAGGTTCAACAGCGGACAAGATCAAGTGCAAGAAAAGAAGTGTTCTCTTACCATGTAATCTTTACTTCATTAACCTCACTCTTTTTACTTCCAATATGATCATACTGTGTTTAGGGTTGTATGAGTTATCCCCTGACACCATGACTCAAATACTTCTGTTGTCCTGAGCATTCATTCCTATTTTAAATATTTTAATAAGATACTAATAATTATCCAGATACTCACATTTGAACTTTGGAATTTATCTGTAAGTCCCAGCCTAATATAATTTATTCATAGCAGTGCAGCTGCTGATTATTATTTGCATATAACCTGATCCATGGAAACAGAGGATCAGGAAAGAAGAAAAGGAATGCCATTCACTTTATTTTATCTTAGTCTGTTCCACATTAGAAGTTGGTCATCTTGAGCCACATAGATTTAGATTGGAGTGGTGTACTGTGTAGAGTACAGTGGAGACTTCTGGCACAATATGGCAGATTAAACACTTGGGTTTACCTCTGCTCCTTTATAAAGCTCTTCCATGTGACAGTAAAGCAATGAAGAAGGCATAAATGTACAAGAACAGAAGGGGAGAGGAAATGACAGAAGAAAAGAGATATCAATAAAAAATTGAAAGCTGGGAATTGCCTGAAAATTTTGAAAGCTAGTGGTCACTGCCTTAGCAGACTGGACACAGCAGAAAAGCCTTCAGAAAGAGAAGGTGACAAGAAGCAAAGCCCCTTTGTGCTGCGTAACAACAGAAAGACTCAGGACCTGAGGGCTGAGGAAGCTCAGATGATGGTTCACAGTCTTCACAGGGACAGTTGGACCCCCAAGTCCCCCTGTGCAACATGCCCAGCTAAGCAACTGTCTTCTTTTTACTCTGGGATGAAGAGAAGTCACTTGGGTTTTCATGAGTCTACAGAGCTGGCCTGGGCATACATGCATGATATGCATATATACAGAAATGAATAATGCTTTGCCTCAGAGTTGGCAGTTTGATGCAAATTTTGTTTGTCATGGGATATTCCATTTTCAAAACTCTGAAGCCAGAAGGGGAGAAAATCGTGACACAAAATGTCCCTGCCGTGCTTAACTTGAGACCAGGACACTGGAACTACAGGTGAGGTGGGGGAGTCTGATTCATATTTTACTAATACTGCTCATTGAAATCGAAAATGAACACATTAAAAAAATCAGTAGCTATTCATGGATCTGTTTGATACAGTAAATCAATAAATGAATTTTCATTCTAATTAAGGAGGTCTAATCACCTTGACCTCTTGTAAATCTCCTGAGGCTGGTATTGGAAAGGCCTTCAGTACTAAGTATCTTTGATGGTCTTTGATATATGGGGTGTGGGTAGCACTCAATATTATTTACTATAGTTGATTATCAGACATCATGATTGAAGATTAGTATCATACTGAAGAGTATGGTTACTTGGAAGAAACACAGAGAGTTATGACGAATAGATCGATAGCTTGCCAGGTCCTTAATGTAGGTTTAGTATACTAATTCAGGTAAAAATAATATTATTGATTGATCCTTATGGTTTTTCGTGTGTTTCTTGTTAGGTTTGGTTTTTTCACTCAGTTGCTATATGAAAAAGCAACTTACCCAAACCCATTATCAAGGCAATTAATGTCATTAAGCAAAATATTTATTCAGCAGGCTTATTCATAGAGCTAAAAAATTAGAACTATTCTACAAAGGCTTGGTTTTGGCAGTGTAATGAACCAAAATGCTCAGAGACTCATAAGTCTGACTCACTTATATTTAGGTTGACATTAATTCGCTTTAAAAAGCAATGCCCATCTGTGACTGTTGTGTTGGTAAAAGGTCATGAAATCTTGAATGTGCCTCAAAAACCTTAAAATGAAATTGATGACTGTAAAAATCTTTTTTCTTTAAAATGATCCCTGGAACCTTAGATCAGATAATCTAACATAGCATATCTTCTATTTGTAAAAAGAGAATTATCCCCACGAAAATAAATTCTCTGTTAATCTTGTGGTATTTGAGATGGAACCTGGGTCAGGATTGGGGCCAGTTACTTCTCCACCTGTGGCTGAGTAGAAGTGATACCTTTCCCATGCAGGAGAACTGCCTTACTTGGAGCTGCTGGGCCTTCCTAGGGGCCACTTAACATTTCTGTTCATAACTGGTAGTTGGGATTCTTCTCTAGGTAGGTTGTAAAGTATATACTTTCAGCGCCGGGATTGGCAGCAAGATAATATTGCACCTCTCTCAGCATCAAATCAATACATTTCCCTTCACCGACCGAGTGTTGGGGAAAACTGGTCCAGGGGCTTCTAGAAACGGATATGAATAAATGGGACATAAGCTGATATTATCCTTACAGGTGAAGCAATGGAACAGTCCCTCAATATCATGCTCCACACTTATCACTGTTTGATATGAAGGAATGTTTTGTTTGTATAAACTCCCTCTCCCTCCTCCCCCAAAATGTTAGCTCCATGAGGCAATGCTTTTTGTCTGTTTGGTTTACTGTAGTCTCCTTATACCTAATATAGAGTCTGACACAGGACTGCACAATAAATATATGAATGAATGAACAATGCCTAAACTACCCTATGCCATGTCCTTGCCTACGGAGAAGTAAATTTACATAAGACAAGGTTGGAGTAAATGCGTTAGGTCTCATATCACGAGAACAGTATGATGTGAAGATGGTGTGTGGAATTAGCAGTGTGGGCTTATGAGTATCTTGCATTCTTGGCTATTTTGGTGACTTTATGTCCTTAAGTAGGTACTTGGATTTCTATGGTCATACTTTCTGCAGCTATATGATAGATATAGTATTTCTAGATAGCTTTGTAAAGTACTCAGTAATTCAGTTTTACTTGAAACCACTTATTGCCTGGGATATGCAAATCACCCTTTAGGTCTGAGGAGTTTTAAGAATGAAAAAGACAGTCTCTATCTTCAGAGATCCTACAGCTCACTGGAGGAAGTCAATCATAACTGTAATAATAAAGTCAATCATATCTGTAATAATACTAACACTTATAGAGCATGTATTATCTTCCAGGCTCTACTGTAAGTTTCTATGTTTTATATATTTATAAAACTTATAAAGTATATACATTTAATATACTTATAAAATATATAAATTTAATCTTCATAGTATCCTCTGTGGTGGATTCTAGCATTATTTCTCTTTTACAGATAAGGAAACCAAGGCGTAGAGAAGTTAGTATAGACATTTAACGCTAAGCATTCCTGGAGAATAATTCCATGGATTCAGTGAAATATGAAAGATAAGTGGATACCATTAATCCCCCATAATGCATAAGTAACATCAGTCTAGGCCAATTTTGTTAATATCAAAACTGGAGGTAGGGGCTTCCCTGGTGGCGCAGTGGTTGAGAGTCCGCCTGCTGATGCCGGGGACACGGGTTCGTGCCCCGGTCCGCGAAGATCCCGCGTGCCGCGGAGCGGCTAGGCCCATGAGCCATGGCCGCTGAGCCTGCGCGTCCGGAGCCTGTGCTCCGCAACGGGAGAGGCCACAGCAGTGAGAGGCCCGCGTACCGCAAAAAAAAAAAAAAACAAAAACAAACCTGGAGGTAGGGTAGATTTTCATGGTGAGGTAACTCAGCTGCAGGCAGCAGGCATAGCAGGCAGGCAGGGAGTTTTAGGAGGATATAGCAATATCCATCCAAGACCTAGATGGAAGGACTGTAACTCAGCAGCTGAACCTTGAATATTGGAAACACTGGAGAGCAAGGCCAAGCCTGGGTCTGGGTCTGGGTCTGCTGGGGAGCATCTGGGTTGGGCTATTGTGACAGAGATTGGGACATGAAAGCACAACTCTCATTGGGTAAGGTAGGGTCTTACTGAAGGACACAGGCTCAGAACCTACAGGTCAGTGTATACACAGGAATACGGCTGACTTTCGATTAGATTCTTTGGGAACCTTAAGTCCCATCTCGGCTAGCAAATGGGCTAATAGAATGAGTGAATGTTTGAATGAATGAATGAATGAATGAATGAATGGACATCGTCTTGGTGAGGCTAAGTAAATAGAACTAAATGAATTAGACATATCTAGGGACAGACAGACAGATGCATCATTGTCACGTAAGTGGTTTTTCTGTGATAATGGATTTATTCTTGAGCAAACCCTCTCGTGGCTTCAGAGGAATAGTGACTGTATTTCGTAACAGGAGTCTTGTCTTCCAAACTGTTTTCAGATGGACAGGAATCTTTGCTGTTATAGATGCTAAAAGGCAGCATTTATAATAGAAGAAAAAACTTGAAGTAACCATGAAGTTATATTTGTCTGTGTAGCATGAACATCTTTTACCAAAGTTGTTACTGAGGTAATGTCTTTTTATTTATTTGATAGCTTACTTCATATTCAACCTTTGTGATGATTGCATAAGACATCTGGTAATGGGGGAAAGAAAGGAATCAGTTTGCTTTATCCATGTATCCTTGCCTTGAAAACATGTATTTAGAGTGGGTTGACTATAGGTAAAGTGAGAGGTATTATGTTAGGTCTACTATTTGCTTTCACTAGATTCCTTTTATTATCAAGCCAGTGTAAGCATCCCTATTTAATACACAAAGAAAAAGCAAGGCTTGTATTGACATTTGAATGTAGGTGGATCAAGTTGGATATAGAATTGCTAAATTCTTCCCTGAACTCCTTGTCATAAAGTTTTCTCTTCCAGCCCATGCTTATTCTCACACCTGTAATCAGAACTATTACATTTGTTTTGATGTGATAGGTTTTTCCCAATGATAATCTCTACATTCTCTAAAGTAGACTGTATTTTAATTAGGTTCTTGGCCTTTGATTTCTTTTATAGCTGTTTTGGAGAATTTCTGTAATTGATTTATACTTGGTACAGAACCAACTTTGAACCTGACCTGTAAATCAGATTGGAGCTGCTTAAAAATCATCTGAGTGATTCTGAGACAATCTGTGTTATGTTTATGTGAATTTACTTTAGCTAGTATATGCTTTTTTTCACCTTGGATCGAATTCAGACTCACTGTATGGAGTGTCAGTGAGAAGGAATGAAGATAATTGCTGGTTTAAAAATATAGCTGTTGGACGTAGAGAATGGACTTGAGGACACGGGGAGGGGGAAGGGTAAGCTGGGAGGAAGTGAGAGAGTGGCAGTGACATATATACACTACCAAATGTAAAATAGATAGCTAGTGGGAAGCAGCCACATAGCACAGGGAGATCAGCTCGGTGCTCTGTGACCACCTAGAGGGGTGGGATAAGGAGGGTGGGAGGGAGATACAAGAGGGAGGAGATATGGGGATATATGTATATGTACAGCTGATTCACTTTGTTATACAGCAGAAACTAACACATTATCAAGAAATTATACTCCAATAAAGATGTTAAAAATATATATATGGCTGTTGTAGATTGAACTGGCATACAACCCTGAGACGTAGGCGGAAGGTAGTAAGCTGAAGGGAGATTAATGAAGTGGACTGTGCAGGTTCTTTTTGAAAAACTCCCCTCTTTGTGCTCATGAACAGAGATGGCAAACCAGCATGCAAATGCTGCTCAATAGCCACAGCTGAACTGGTCTTATGAGGCTAGGGTTGGAGAACTTTGTGTAAGGATGAATACTGGTTAGCGCTTGGTCCTTCAGAAGGGGTGCTGATGCCAGCATCCCTTTTGAAATTACTCCAGACTATGCTTGTTTTGGCCCCAGTCCACAAACCCCAGACTTGATTTGATCATTTGGGTTGCCTTTAAACCTCAGATCAGCCCCCTGCTTGTCCTAGTCATTCTGGTGTCTTTTGTCTGCTATTTCTCTGTTCAACCACAGTCGCATCTTTAATTTGACACCTGCTGCATCACTCCTGCCCTTCTGACTCCAGACTTTGTCTTTGTCTTTCTGGCCCAATGTTAATTGTTACCTTTAACCTCCCTCCTTCTACATGACCCCAAGTGGCCACCACTTATTGTTCAGGGTGCTTTTTTCCCCAGTCCACTGCCTTATAAAATGGCGCTGGACACAGCTGCTGCACAGCATTGGCTTGTACCCTGGGGATTGCTTTTCTTTTAAGCAGCATTGAAATTTCACTGAAAGATTTTCATTGAACATTCATGTGATTGACTGTGTACAACACAGAGAGGTAAAGTGAAAGTGAAAGTGAAAATAAGGTTTATGAATTTTAAAGAGTGTGGGATAAAGTACAGCCCCAAGTGTATGAATCCTTTAATGATGATGATGATATTGAACCCTTACCACCACCCCTTTTCAGGGGAGAAATCTGCGGTCCAGGATGTTTGTGTCCTCGAATTTATGTGGTAGATCAATAGAGCTGGGAAGACATCTTGGGTCCTGGGCCCTAATGTCTCTTGATCACCAAAACTACAAGTGGAAGTATGAAACACTTGGTCTAGCCACCTACTTGGGGTCATGAAGATAAAAATAAGTCCAACTATGTCAGCAAACATTGGAGTACTAATCTATGAAACAAATCATCCTCAGCGATTACCTGTTAAACATGTTCATGTGTGCAAAAAATAAAATGTATTTTCCATATAATTTCTAGCCCACTAACTGCTGTCCGTAAAAACAGCCCTACTGGATGCATCCTGCTGTTTTAAAGGGAACTAACTCCCTGTCTCAAAGGCCAAAATATTTTTTTATTATCTATGTTTTAATATTATACCATGATATGAAAATAATACTTCCTCTTCCCCAATAAATTTCATTTTAGAAATACATGTTTACCCAAATAGAAGGATATCTGTATGGCAAGTCAAAATATTCTGAATATTTCTGGTAATAACAGTGTGGCTATAAGACCATAAGATTAACTAGATTTGGGGTAGAGTTCTTTTTCCTTATCTATCGTTTCAGAATTAATAGGTTTTATTGATTTTTATCCTCCTTTTTATCATGGTGACTTTGTATAGATAACTTTTGGTTTGTTAACATTACTTCTATCTCTGTAGAGTAACCCTTTGCTCCCTGGAAACTAATGGATTTAACATTTGATTAAAAGAAAACTCGCCCGTTGAATTTAATACCACCTGCCTTCACAGGGAAAGCGGAGAAGATAAAAGCTCCTGTGACACCTTGGGTAGAAGGCGGCATAGATAACGGGCCTTTATCTTTAAAAGAAGAAGGAATCTCAGTGGCTGGATTGAGATACAGGCACAAGAGTTTTCACTTGTATTACTTAGTTGATTTGAGGGAAAGTTATTTCTCTTTTCTTACCTTCAGTTTTCCCATCTGTAAAAGGAGCATAATAAAACTGTAGATGGTTACAAATGCATAGATGGTTGTGAAAGTTTTCTGTGACATGAGCACATCTGGCTCGTAGGAGGTGAAAGTGATTTATTATTTTCTATTTTAGAGGGAACCAAGGGGCGGCATCGCTGGCTACACACCTCATGGGTGGGAGGATGTTCCAGGGTGCATCAGGGAAGCTGATGCAGGAATGGTGTTAGGGAGATTAGCGGCAGGTGCTACCTTCTTTGGAGATGAGCTCGCAGGATGAGGTTTGCCTCCTCAGTTAAGACAACTCATGTAAAATACCGTAGTCAATGTGGATGGCTCTGAGGGCCAGCTTAGAGGTTATATGGTTACTCGGCGCCTTGAGATTGTCCTGTTTCTGGGGTTACCCACCAGGCAGAAGGGCCCAGGTAGCACCATAAATACCATATGGGCCACTCTCTATTTTCAAGGATTAAGTTTCTGTAAAGTATATAGATATTAATATTGAAACATCCCAACCATTATTTAATTTTTGTGATTCAGAAGGCACTTTATAATTTAAAGTCATTGTTTTATATCTCTCTCTATATATCTATTATAATAACAGGCACACGCCATAGTGTATTATATCAGATATTCAGAAGTGATGGTTCATAAAAAACTGGTAATTTTTACCATTACTAGCATTTTATGAGTTCATATATATATGTGTATAAACTAAATCTCAAATGATAGCCAAAGTCTGTTATCCTTCTCTGAATATATGTAAGCAATTTGCTTATATATTTTTGCTGATTTTAGATTTAGTATTTTGATGTGAGTATTCTATTCAAAAATTAGGCTGATTGGGCTTCCCTGGTGGCGCAGTGGTTAAGAATCCGTCTGCCAATTCAGGGAACAAGGGTTCGAGCCCTGGACCGGGAAGATCCCACGTGCCGTGGAGCAACTAAGCCCCTGTGCCACAACTACTGAGCCTGCACTCTAGAGCCCGCGAGCCACGACTTCTGAAGCCCATACCCTAGAGCCCGTGCTCCGCAACAAGAGAAGCCACCGCAATGAGAAGCCCGCGCACCACAACGAAGAGCAGCCCCTGCTCGCTGCAACTAGAGAAAGCCCGCGTGCAGCAATGAACCCAACAGAGAAATAAATAAATAAATAAATAGATAGATAGATAGATAGATAGATAAATAGATAAATAAATAAATAAGTAAGTAAGTAAGTGACAAATTGGAAACCAGACTGTCAAGCTAAGCAGAAAGTGCACCTCAGTTGTTTTTAGCACCTCAATTGTTGGGTCACTGCTAATCACAGATACTTGTCTGGTGTTTGCATGGGCCAGGCACTTTACTCTTCCAAGTGTTTTACTCACTTACTTTTCACAACAGCTGCATGAAACAAGGGCTGTATTTCCCCCTTTGACAAAGGAGTAAACTGAGGCAAAGAAGATCCATTAGCTCAAGCTCACCCAGTTGCTGAGCGGTGGAGCCTGGGATTGAAACCCAGACTCTAGAAGCCATGCACTCAGCCACCCATGTAATGCCTCTCAGCTTACAGGCTCCTGAGACAAGATGGGTTCTCTCATCAGATCATATTATGATCAAATCATATTCTTTACTTGCCGGGGCTTCATCATCCTACCAACTTTTGAAAAGCCTTTGCTTGGTTTCCTCATCTTCTGGGGTGTGGAGTAGAGCTGGTACAAGGCAGCACCAAGGGAGCAGGGGAGGCGCCACCAAGATTGTTCCTGCCCACAAAAGGCAGGTAGAGGGACAGGGGAACGAGTGCTGTCAGCGCTTCCAGAGTGGCTCTTCCAAACTGAAAGTGGAAACTAAGTGAACAGAAATGGGACATGGTAAGAGGATGGAAAGAAATCTACCTGGAGGACTGTGCAAAGCTAAAAAGGGGGAGGACAGTAAGGGTAAAAATAAAAGAAGAAATCAGGGAAAAGGACCATGTTAAGGGGGAAGTGTTAAGCTAAGGGGTGTTCCTGATTTCTGCAGAGGACCCAACTTATTTCTGGCTGCAGTGCAAGTCAACCTGGGCATGTCTTCATTTTTAGGGAAGAATATATATTGCATAGGGATTAAGCATACTCTAGAGCAGTGATTTTTTTTTTTAAGAAGATGTTGGGGGTAGGAGGTTTTTTTTAATTAATTAATTTATTTTTGCTGTATTGGGTCTTCGTTTCTGTGCGAGGGCTTTCTCTAGTTGTGGCAAGTGGGGGCCACTCTTCATCGCGGTGCGCAGGCCTCTCACTATCGCGGCCTCTCTTGTTGCGGAGCACAGGCTCCAGACGCGCAGGCTCAGTAGTTGTGGCTCATGGGCCTAGTTGCTCTGCGGCATGTGGGATCCTCCCCCGACCAGGGCTCGAACCTGTGTCCCCTGCATTAGCAGGCAGATTCTCAACCACTGCGCCACCAGGGAAGCCCTAGAGCAGTGATTTTTAATCAGAAGCAGTTATTGTCCCTCAGGGGACATTTGCAAATGTCTAGAGACATTTTTGGCTGTTACAGCTTGGAGACAGGTGCTACTGTCATCTAGTGGGTAGAGGCCAGAGATACTGTTAAACATCCGGCAATGTATAGGCAGCCCTCTATAACAAAGAATTATCTAGCCTACAATGTTAATGGTGCCAATTTTGAGAAACCCTACTCTAGAGCTAGACTTCCTGGTTTCAAGTACTGGCTTTGCCACTTACTATTTGTGTGACTGGGGAAAAGAGTCTGCCTCTGTGCCTCAGTTTCCTCGGCTGTAAAATGGGATGATGGTAAGACCCTATTTCATATAAAATAAATAAAGGTACACCTTCATTTTATGGAAGACAAAGCAGTGCCAACAGGGAGATCAGCTCGGTGCTTTGTGACCCCCGAGAGGGGTGGGATAGGGAGGGTGGGAGGGAGGGAGATGCAAGAGGGAAGAGATACAGGGATATACGTATATGTATAGCTGATTCACTTTGTTATAAAGCAGAAACTAACACACCATTGTAAAGTAATTATACTCCAATACAAATGTCTTAAAAAAACACACACACACAAAGAGAATTGCCAAATAAGTCATGATATTCTATGGATTGTACAATGCACCTCTACTTCAGAGATAATAAATGTGAAAATAAATAAATAAATGTCAGAATTGATGACATATGGTATGACCTGTTTAATAGGTTTTTGGAAAGATTAAATGGATGTGTTTTCTTAGTTCTTGGCGCACACGGTGCTATATGAGTTTTAGGGGCAATGGGAATGAAGAAGGGAAGTTTCCTTTTCCTTCTTTCCCCTCAGTTCCCTGTTTGGTGTTAATGAACCTAGGAGAGCCAGTGGCCCGGGACTTTATCTATAACAGAGCATATATTCTGGATCCTGGTTAACAGTTCCAAGTGCAACAAAATAAAAGAGCCATATATGAAGCCCTAGAGAGAGTCCAGGCAGTTGATGGTCCCAGGTGTGATAGGAAGGGTGGCTGCAGTCATTCCTCAGATGAGAGGGCATGGAGCCTTATTTAGAGAGTCTGGTGGCATGTTTATGGTACTAGAGGATATCCAAGGAGCTGCGTTTTCCTCTGACAATGATTTGACTAAGTCACTGATAACCAATGTGTAGAAATAGCCATGGTGGCCAAAGCCATTTATTTACCTAGCTATAATTGGATACTGACATCTGAGTAATCATCTAAGAGAATTTAGGTTACATTTTTAAGTTTTCTGTCTTTGGCTCGTTTTCCTATTTCTCAGTGATGATAACCACATTTTTATATTTTAGTGGTTATTCCATTAGGATTCTGGGTGAGAGAGTTATACAATTTGTGGGTGCAAAATACTGTCTTAAAATAGGAAATTCATGTGGAACTTCTGAAGAATGAAAAGCTCTCAAGCAACTGTTTTATCAGGAGCTATAGTTTCTGTGCTAAACTTTTGCATCCTTTCTACCCCAAATATTGCAGTGAAGAATCTGAGAGAGAAATTTAGCACAAGAGAACTGCCAGCCGAATCAACTCATTCATTCACTCAGTTACTCACTCAGTTGTTGATTCACTTATAGGACATTTGTTAAGCACCTACCATGTGTTCGTCACTGGAGTTATAAAGATGAGTAAGAGTTCAGGGTCTTTATTAAAAAATCCACATAGCCATATCTTGTTCTTTTTTAAATTTTATTTTGCTTTAAAATGGTGATAGGAACTCCTGCTGTTGCTAAGTTTTAAATTGCTTCCAAACCCTGTTTGCTTCTTGAGTAGAGGCTGATAAATTAACTATAATCACTACAACTCTGCTATGTAAGAGTGCAAAAGAGTAATTGTATCACAGGAAAATGGAGGCAGTAGGAGATGTATATTAAGAAAGTTATTGCAAGGAACAGGATTACTCAGTTCTGGGGGCTGGCTAGGTAAGTCCAAAATCTACAAGGAGGGCAGCCTGGAACTCTCAGATACCGCTGGAGCTGATGTCCATAGGCAGACTTTATTTTTATTCTGGGAAGCCTCAGTTCTGCTTTTAAGGTTTTCAAACTATCTAATGTAACTTACTTTATTAAGTCAACTGATTATAGACTTTAATCTCATTTACAAAGTACCTAGATCAGTGTTTGATTGAAAAATTAGGGACTAGCCTAGCCAAGTTGACACATCAAAGAGACCTTCACGGTAATGTTTGAAAGAAATTTGATTTAAATTGTATATTTAAATGAATAAGTAATAGCCAGAGTATATCCATCCACTGTTAATTTTCTAATGGTACTTTGACGTTATTACATTATTTGAGCTGTATTTATAAAGCATCAGTTAATTGATAGAGTCAGTGAAATGAAAAAAGAAGATGCCTTTTTGCATCAGTTTGGTCAGTTTATAAATTAAGGTTTAAAATGTATAACTCGCTGTGTCAGCATTTTGAGGACACAGTCTCTGGCTGCCAATATTTCTCTTCTGAAGTCAGTTCGTTCATTGGATGGCAGTGTTCGTAATACTGGGCATGGTCTCTGGGATCTAATTTTAACTTGGGAAATTTACAAATCAAAATTTAAGAATATTCTATCTCAAACTCGAGAAGCTAAATAAGAATATGATCGTGGCGTTTAGTTTATTTTAGTATGTCTTATTCATTTGTTTAGTCATTTGTTACATCATCCAATCTATATTATTTGTTGAATAATGATTTAAAACACAGGCTCTGGAGTCAGATGCCATCACTTTCTAGGGGTATGACCTCGGAAGAGTTAAGCTAAGCCTTTTTTTTTCCATTGTGAAATAGGAA
Organism: Lipotes vexillifer; assembly: GCF_000442215.2. NCBI lineage: Eukaryota > Metazoa > Chordata > Mammalia > Artiodactyla > Lipotidae > Lipotes > Lipotes vexillifer. The sequence goes on along the minus strand of NW_006792921.1, from coordinate 7,061,489 downwards.
TAATAATATTAGCTACTTAATAGATTTGTTTTGAGAACTAAATGAGGTTATCCTGCAAAGTCAGAGTAGTTACTTCTTCAGGTCATGGAACTGACTTTCAGTCTTTGTATGTCTTGGCACGGCACAGAGACTGACAAAGTCATACAAACTGACCATTGCAACACACTGTGATGTGCCCATTAGTGGTGGATGTCCAGAGTGTGGTGGAAACACGTTGGAATGAGAATCCCTGCGTACTCTTACTGCACAGGGACGTTTTGGCCCTCCACTTGCCACACAGAGAGTGAACCTTAGCACCACCTTCAAAACTTGGCATTGAGATTAATGACACGATAAAAGAGGAACTGTTTCATCAAGAAGCAACAGTTAAAGAAAACGATATTGAATCTTTGCATGGAAAGTCAGGTCCATTACCTCAAGAACTAAATTTAAAGTTCCTAAAGAAATTTCTAGGTTATAGAGCAATATTATGAAATAACTGAATATCACTTTCTTAGGGATTTACCTACTGAGAGTTGTCAAGTGGCATCAAGGTTATACAGTAGGTGTCCTGTAATTAAATCACTGTGTGGTTACTGGCTTCATTTTAACTTTGTCTTTAAATTATTGTCTTACATCTTTCTCTCTTCCCTACCCCCCTTTTCCCCTTGCACTCATCTATTTTTTTTCCATATGGTTTTATTTTGCTCTAGTTATTTGGCTGTATATAGATACTTCTTACTTGTTGGAGTAATTTTCACCTGTTCCCCGGTGATTTCTGATATTGAAAGTAAATGACTCTGTCAAGTATATCTTCAAAGAACTTGTGCACAGAGACGTTAACTCACTTTATGAATGCCTTCGTGTAAGAGATATTTTCCAGCTATGTATAATAAATCTGCTTATATCTTTGGGATATTTTTTCACATTCACAGATTTTATTGTTTTTTATTAGATTAATTTTTACCCTAAATTAAATTGCCTGCCAATGAGTTGCAATACATTAATTTTCAATGAAGAATGAAACGAAAGGGAGGAATATAAAATTATAAATAGATGTATAAATGGCATTATTCTAACAACAGGAGACTTAACATAGTCTAGTTTGTGGGACATGTGATTACATTCCCATCGTTGTTCACAGGCTGAACAGCCTCACAATAGTTCATATAACCCTTTTCATTAGGCTCGTGTTCCATAAAATGCGACTCAGACACCTGCTTCCCATAAAGTTTTACAGGTTCAAATTTATTAAATACCTTTTATGCTTGCCGACTTTTCTCGGTGCTAGTCTCTGTATGGAAGGAGTTATGAGTCACAGTCAACCCTATCTATGGAGGCCTGTATGGTTTGGGAAGGGAAGAATTGTGCACAGGAATGCAGATGAGGCTAGATTCCCATATAATATTACTAGGATGCCACTTTTCTTGCTCTTTACTTCCTTGGAAAAGGATATTTATCTTGCTTTTACCTATAGGCTCAGAAATTCTCACTCTCTGAGGTTATTTTTGACTACACACACACACACACACACACACACTCATGACATTCATGACGTATCTATTAGGAGGTGGTTGGCTCACTTTCAAAATCTATTCTTGCTCTTCAGTTTAGCCCTCTCTCTTTCTTTTAAAATTCTGCCTTGCAGCATAGTTATTTATATACCTAGCAGAGTACCTAGCACAAAGTATACACACACATGCACACACAGCAGCTACTGAGGGTTTAAAATCACTGTGCTAAACTCTCTACATAAGTTATTTTATGTAATTATCACCTAACCTATGACACAGATACTCTTGTCATCCCTATTTTACCGAAGAAGAAATGGAAATATTGGGAGTTTGAAAAACTTTGTTCAGGGTTATACAACTAGTAAATGGAAAAGCTAGGCTTTGGATCAGAAGGCTTTATACTCCGAGCACCACATGCTGGACTGCTGGACTATCCTTTCTCTTGTTCACTCGCTGGTGCATGAGTCAATGCTTGTCTCCAACACTCAGCTGGAAGCTTCTTGCATCTTTTCTCCCTATAACCTATATGGCACCTGCCATGGACTTGGCAACAACAAATACTGTTGACCCAACAGTACACTTGGCCAAGGGCATGGCAATTTCTGATCTACACATCTTCCTATATCAAGACCAACCAAAAGAAAGTGCATTTCACTGTACAGCTAATATATTTAAAGCAAAAGTAAAGGCAGCATTCACAGATTGATTGCCATCCGAGTAAAAACTTATATACTGTAATATAAAAAGTTAACATGCTCTTAGGAATTATTAAGAGAAGTTGACATTTGAGAGATAATAACTAATTAGAAACTCTTGACACTAACACTTTGAAAAGAGCCTGAAGAAACTAGAAGATTTGTGTAAGAATGAGTGAGATGATTAAGGCTGTTAAATGTGGTATTTGTGAAGAAATGACTTGAGAATATTTAACATAAACATTAAAGAAGGTTATGGTTACATAATGACTTCAAATATAAGAAGATTTAAAAAGAAACTGATCCATTTTGTATTCAATTTACACCCAAGAGAAAATGTACTTAAAGTAAAATGTTTGGTTTCACATTTATTATTCATCCAACATAATTTACTTAATGTCCACTGTGATCAACCACAGAGGCTTTAAAAGAAGATAAAAATTTGTACACATTAAGTTATATAGTTGGAACTGTCCGTTGACGTGGCAAAATGTTTCCTGGCTCTAAAGTGTAGACGGAAGTTATTTTACAGATCCTTGCATAGCATAATTTTGCAAGAAAAGGCATAACCTTTTCAATAGACATTTTTTTTAAACATCTTTATTGGAGTATAATTGCTTTACAATGGTGTGTTAGTTTTCTGCTTTATAACAAAATGAATCAGCTGTACATATACATATGTTCCCATATCTCCTCCCTCTTGCATCGCCCTCCCACCCTCCCTATCCCACCCCTCTAGGTGGTCACAAAGCACCGAGCTGATCTCCCTGTGCTATGCGGCTGCTTCCCACTAGCTATCTATTTTACATTTGGTAGTGTATATATGTCCATGGCACTGTCTCACTTTGTCCCAGCTTACCCTTCCCCCTACCCGTGTCCTCAAGTCCATTCTCTAGCAGGTCTGCGTCTTTATTCCCGTATTGCCCCTAGGTTCTTCATGACCTTCTTTTCTTTCTTTCTTAGATTCCATATATATGTGTTAGCATGTGGTATTTGTTTTTCTCTTTCTGACTTACTTCACTCTGTATGACAGACTCTAGGTCCCTCCACCTCACTACAAATAACTCAATTTCGTTTTTATTATGGCTGAGTAATATTCCATTGTATATATGTGCCACATCTTCTTTATCCATTCATCTGCTGATGGACACTTAGGTTGCTTCCATGTCCTGGCTATTGTAAATAGAGCTGCAGTGAACATTGTGGTACATGACTCTTTTTGAATTATGGTTTTCAGGGTATATGCCCAGTAGTGGGCATATACCCTGAAAACCATAATTGAGGGAAGGCACTGCATTGTCCCCCTTTTTATTCCTGGAACCTATCACAGTATCTGCATTCAGAGAGCACTCAGTCAATGTTGAAGGGATGTTTCAAGTACCACAATGTTAATTATAGAAACAAACAGATCTCCAGAAAAATATTCAGATGGCATCATTGGGTGAAATCCCATTTGGAGGAGTTGTTTCAATTTACTTTCTATGGCATTTAGGTAAGTGGCAGGGATGGGAGTGACAGAGGAAACAGGTGTGTATAAATACACAGAGACACCTTTGCCTTACAAATACACGGATGTGATGAACTGAGATGGTGATTTTATTTTTATTCAAATGAGTTTTTAGGACACATGATTCATTGGGACATGTACGGGAAGTTCTGTAAAGGATCCAGTTCCCTTTGACATTCTTTCAAACTAACAAAGCCTGTCTGAGACAACAGCTGTTGGCAGCCACACTGGCATTTTAGGAGCTGCTTATCCATTCTCAGGAGGAATAACCTTGGGCAGAATGGACAGATATAAGAAAGTTTGTTTCACGACTCTTTATTCCAGTTTATTTTTGCTTGCTCTTTTCTGATTTCATTCCAGCTCAGCAAATGTATGTGCTCTCAAGGCATGGTGTTGAAGGGTTTTTGGGACCTCACTTGGGTAGGGAATAATGCCGAGTCCATTGTAGGGCAGTTTCCTGAGTTAAGAAGTTGAGTCCAAAGGTTGCTTCCTAATAAAGTCAACCCCATTGGTCCTAGAATTTATCTTTGTGGAAAAAAAGAAGACCTTGTCTCTTCCACTCCAACAACCTTTCAAGTTCCAAAATACAGTGTGTGGGCCTTGCCTCACTTAGTTTCTCTCTTCCAACACTTTTGTACGCCCCAAATAATGACATAGTTTCCAAGCAACTCAGCATCCATCCAGGACTTGTTCCAGACCTGAGGGCACTAGGAACCGAAGTGATGCAGCATTTTATCATATGCCTTGTAGCAAAGAAGCCTAGAGAAAGCAAAGAGTTTATGTGGAGAAATGAAAGATTCGTGTAAAGATGCAAGGGCTCATCCACAATGAAATGATACACTCTCTTCAGAGAAAGACATCTTGCCAAAGTTTGAAAGTGTAAGCTATTCCTAAAATGGTGTTGTGCTTCTATACTGGAACTATTATCTGGCAGCCACAGTGACAGAAATGGATGGAGTGCTGGAAACTATGAACGGTTACTCAGAAGAGAAACTCTATTATTATTTTTGTTGTATTATATGTTTCCCTTCTCCCTCCCTCCCTCCCTCCCTCCCTTCCTTTAGGTGCCCAGACCAAAAGTCCTTTTGAATAGTATTAAAAAGCTAGATGTACGGACTGCGACTTACTGTGGGACCTGTCCTTGGGGACATTGGCCTTTTAGGTAAATGAATTCACATAGAAAAACATCCAGACAATCTTTACTAGGAAAACAAAGGAAGGCATCTGAGCCTTCCTGCTTAGCTAATCTTCTTCAAGTTTAACAAAAATACTTTGTAGTATGGGTATGAAGGATCTTGGCTATTTTTAGGCAACCCTTCTTAAGATGGATTGAGATCTAGGGCAAACCTGCAGTCTGATGGCTTGAGATCCAGGGCAAACCTGTACTAGGGAAGGGTGCCTCCTTATTCCCAAAACTTTAGGACATTTTTCAGCTTTTGAGACTCGTTGGTGACTAGTGGTGAAAGGCTAATTTGAAACTCTTCTGCCCACAAAGCAGCAATTTTACCAAGAGGTAGATGGTAGGTGGCAGAGTGGGGTGAGGGTCAAGGCAGGATGTTCCAAGAAGGATAAAGGATTGGAGGAGGGGAGGGACTGAGGGGCCATTGGAGCAGCACCCACCTGAGTGATACCCTAGAACTCAACAATATTTGAAAATAGGGACATCTGGAATTTCCTAGGGTTTGTGTGGCAGCTACATAAAGCAGAAAGCTGGCAGCTGTGTGGACAGGGACAGCTGTAGCTTATACCTGTGATAGGTGCTAGTCCAAATAGGAGCTGGGTATATAAGAAGTTGGTCACTTTTTTTAAAAAAACGTTCTTATAGTCTTTTTATTGTCATGTTTTGTTTCTTTTTCATTTCTCTCTCAATATGTTCACTTTTATTACATTATGATTTCAGCTTTCACCTTTGTTTCAAAGATCTGTTTTCCCTGAATTTTATTGAACACAAAGCAGATGCTCCCTAAAATTTACTTGTGTTTCCTTTAGTGAATCTTCTTTTGAAAAGTGAGTCCTTCCTCTGCATTTTGAAGACTATTCTCCACTTTCTTTATTGCTGAATCTTTCTGTAGATATATTTTTTTCCTGTTTAGTTGTCCTTGAATAAAGAGAGGTGAATGTTGCTGGGTGTTTTCCATAAACTCTGTGGATGTGTTGTCCGAGGCTACCTTCATGTCTGCCAGGGTGTTAGTGGATCTTCTGCTTATCTCATTAACTAGAGAGATGGGAGTAGATGTGAATTTCTAGTATGTCTTATGCATCCCAAAAATACTTTATTCTGTGTCATTTCACCTCTGGCTTTGTCAAAGCCACTGGGCTAAGGGTATGCTTCTGTTTACAGCTTTCTGTTAGGTCAGACTTTTGTGCTGGATACATAAATGTGGCCGTGCCTAATGTCTGTCAGGCACTACTGGTGACTACATCTGGGGGAAGCCCCACACTGCTGATTTTCTGCTAATTATGGCATAAAGTCTGGGACTTTCCGGGGGAGATGATTTTCAGTGCTGCTGATCTAAACTGCTGAGTGGGAGTCCAAATGATGCTTTCCCCGAGAGCACTACTCCTGCTCTGGCCTAAGGTCCTGGATGACATATTGCAGAATGATATGAGGCTCTTCACAACTCAGTTCCCCCAATATTGTGCTTTCCCTGGAGTAGGAATTGTTAATAGTAATGGCTATAAAATGATATTCCATATAATGTTCTTAATAATTTCAATTGTTTTCTGAATGATTATAATTAGTTTTTAGTCCATAAAACTGACATAGGAAGCATTTACACTAGGAATAGGAGCTTGTCTTAGGAAAAGAAGATGTATCAGCCATTTTCATGTGTAGCTGTCCTTGTATAGGTAGCATTATATTTCATCTACCACTCATTTTTAATCTTTTTAAACTACTTTTCCATGTTGTTAAGGTTGGCTTTGTTAAATCTTGGTCATGAGTCAATTTATTTATTTATTTATTTATTTATTTATTTATTTTTAACATCTCTATTGGAGTCTGATTGCTTTACAATGGTGTGTTAGTTTGTGCTTTATAACAGAGTGAATCTGTTATACATATACATATGTCCCCATATCTCTTCCCTCTTGCATCTGCCTCCCACCCTCCCTATCCCACCCCTCTAGGTGGTCACAGAGCACCGAGCTGATCTCCCTGTGCTATGCGGCTGCTTCCCACTAGCTATCTATTTTACGTTTGGTAGTGTATATATGTCACTGCCACTCTCTCACTTCCTCCCAGCTTACCCTTCCCCCTCCCTGTATCCTCAAGTCCATTCTCTAGTAGTTCTGCATCTTTATTCCATCTTGCCCCTAGGTTCTTTTGATCATTTTTTTCTTTTCTTTTCTTTTTTTTTTTTTTTAGTTTCCATACATATGTGTTAACATACGGTATTTGTTTTTCTCTTTCTGACTTACTTCACTCAGTATGACAGTCTCTAGGTCCATCCACCTAACTACAAATAACTCAGTTTCGTTCCTTTTTATGGCTGAGTAACGTTCCATTGTATATATGTGCCACATCTTCTTTATCCATTCATCTGTTGATGGACACTTAGGTTGCTTCCATGTCCTGGCTATTGTAAATAGAGCTGCAGTGAACATTGTGGTACATGACTCTTTTTGAATTATGGTTTTCTCAGGGTATATGCCCAGGAGTGGGATTGCTGGGTCGTGTGGTAGTTCTATTTTTAGTTTTTTAAGGAAAATCCACACTGTTCTCCATAGTGGCTGTATCAATTTACATTCCCCCCCAACAGTGCAAGAGGGTTCCCTTTTCTCCACACCCTCTCCAGCATTTATTGTTTGTAGATTTTTTGATGATGGCCATTCTGATTGGTGTGAGATGATATCTCATTGTACTTTTGATTTGCATTTCTCTAATGATTAAGATGTTGAGCATTCTTTCATGTGTTTGTTGGCAATCTGGATATCTTCTTAGGAGAAATGTCTATTTAGGTCTTCTGCCCACTTTTGGATTGGGTTGTTTGTTTTTTTGATATTGAGCTGCATGAGTTGCTTATATATTTTGGAGATTAATCCTTTGTCAGTTGCTTCGTTTGCAAATATTTTCTCCCATTCTGATGGTTGTCTTTTCGTCTTGTTTATGGTTTCCTTTGCTGTGTAAAAGATTTAAGTTTCGTTAGCTCCCATTTATTTTTGTTTTTATTTCCATTTCTCTAGGAGGTGGGTCAAAAAGGATCTTGCTGTGATTTATGTCATAGAGTATTCTGCCTGTGTTTTCCTCTGAGAGTTTTATAGTGTCTGGCCTTACATTTAGGTCTTTAATCCGTTTTGAGTTTATTTTTATGTATGGTGTTAGAGAGCATTCTAATTTCATTTTTCTAAATGTAGCTATCCAGTTTTCCCAGCACCACTTATTGAAGAGGCTGTCTTTTCTCCACTGTATATTCTTGCCTCCTTTATCAAAGATAAGGTGACCATATGTGCATGGGTTTATCTCTGGGCTTTCTATCCTGTTCCATTTATCTATATTTCTGTTTTTGTGCCAGTACCATACTGTCCTGATTACTGTAGCTTTGTAGTGTAGTCTGAAGTCAGGGAGCCTAATTCCTCCAGCTCCGTTTTTCATTCGCAAGATTGCTTTGGCTATTCGGGGTCTTTTGTGTTTCCGTACAAATTGTGAAATTTTTTGTTAGTTCTGTGAAAAATGCCAGTGGTAGTTTGATAGGGATTGCATTGAATCTGTTGATTGCTTTGGGTAGTATAGTCATTTTCACAATGTTGATTCTTCCAATCCAAGAACATGGTATATCTCTCCATCTATTTGTATCATCTTTAATGTCTTTCATCAGTGTCTTATAATTTTCTGCATACAGGTCTTTTGTCTCCTTAGGTAGGTTTATTCCTAGCTATCTTATTCTTTTGGTTGCAATGGTAAATGGGAGTGTTTTCTTAATTTCACTTTCAGATTTTTTATCATTAATGTATAGGAATGCAAGAGATTTTTGTGCATTAATTTTGTATCCTGCTACTTTACCAAATTCATTGATTAGCTCTAGTGGTTTTCTGATAGCATCTTTAGGATTCTCTATGTGTAGTATCATGTCATCTGCAAACAGCTTTACTTCTCCTTTTCCGATTTGGATTCCTTTTATTTCTTTTTCTTCTCTGATTGCTGTGGCTAAAACTTCCAAAACTATGTTGAATAATAGTGGTGAGAGTGGGCAACCTTGTCTTGTTCCTGATCTTAGTGGAAATGGTTTCAGTTTTTCACCATTGAGGATGAAGTTGGCTGTGGGTTTGTCATAATGGCCTTTATTATATTGAGGAAAGTTCGCTCTATGCCTACTTTCTGGAGGGTTTTTATCATAAATGGCTGTTGAATTTTGTCAAAAGCTTTTTCTGCATCTATTGAGATGATCATATGTTTTTTCTCCTTCAGTTTGTTAATATGGTGTATCACGTTGATTGATTTATGTATATTGAAGAATCCTTGCATTCCTGGGATAAACCCCACTTGATCATAGTGTATGGTCCTTTTAATGTGCTTTTGGATTCTGTTTGCTAGTATTTTGTTGAGGATTTTTGCATCTGTGTTCATCAGTGATATTGGCCTCTAGTTTTCTTTCTTTGTGACATCTTTGGTTTTTGGTTTCAGGGTGATGGTGTCCTCATAGAATGAGTATGGGAGTGTTCCTCCCTCTGCTATATTTTGGCAGAGTTTAAGAAGGATAGATGTTAGCTCTTCTCTAAATGTTTGATAGAATTCACGGGTGAAGCCATCTGGTCCTGGGCTTTTGTCTGTTGGAAGATTTTTAATCACAGTTTCAATTTCAGTGCTTGTGATTGGTCTGTTCATATTATCTATTTCTTCCTGGTTCAGTGTCAGAAGGTTGTGCATTTCTAAGAATTTGTGCATTTCTTCCAGGTTGCCCATTTTATTGGCATATAGTTGCTTGTAGTAATCTCTCATGATTCTTTGTATTTCTGCAGTGTCTGTTGCACTAGAATCTAATTCTATGGATTTGAGTCTTCTCCCTTTTTTTCTTGATGAGTCTGGCTAATGGTTTATCAATTCTGTTTATCTCTCAAAGAACCAACCTTTTAGTTTTATTGATCTTTGCTATCATTCCCTTCATTTCTGTTTCATTTATTTCTGATCTGATCTTTATGATTTCTTCCCTTCTGCTAACTTTGGGGGTTTTTTTTGTCTTTCCCTAATTGCTTTAGGTGTAAGGTTAGGTTGTTTATTTGAGATTTTTCTTGTTTCTTAAGGTAGGCTTGCATAGCTATAAAGGTTTCTTAAGGTAGGCTTGCATAGCTATAAACTTCCCTCTTAGAACTGCTTTTGCTGCATTCCATAGGTTTTGGGTCATTGTTTTTTCATTGTCATTTGTTTTAGGTATTTTTTGATTTCCTCTGATTTCTTCAGTGATCTCTTGGTTATTAAGTAGTGTGTTGTTTAGCCTCCATGTGTTTGTAATTCTTACAGATTTTTTTCTGTAATTGATATCTAGTCTCATAGCGTTGTGGTCAGAAAAGGTACTTGATACGATTTCAGTTTTCTTAAATTTACTAAGTCTTGATTTGTGACCCAAGATATGATCTATCCTGGAGAATGTTCCATGAGCACTTGAGAAGAATGTGTATTCTGCTGTTTTGGATAGAATGTCCTATAAATATCGATTAAGTCCATCTTGTTTAATGTATCATTTAAAGCTTGTGTTTCCTTATTTATTTTCATTTTGGATGATCTGTTCATTGGTGAAAGTGGGGCATTACAGTCCCCTACTATGATTGTGTTACTGTCGATTTCCCCTTTTATGGCTGTATTTGCCTTATGTATTGAGGTGCTCCTATGTTGGCTTGCATAAATATTTACAGTTGTTATATCTTCTTCTTGGATTGATCCCTTGATCATTATGTAGTGTCCTTATTTGTCTCTTATAATAGTCTTTGTTTCAAAGTCTATTTTGTCTGATATGAGAATTGCTCCTCCAGCTTTCTTTTGATTTCCATTTGCATTGAATATCTTCTTCCATCCCCTCAGTTTCAGTCTGTATGTGTCCCTATGTCTGAAGCGGGTCTCTTGTAGACAGCATATATATGGGTTTTGTTTTTGTATCCATTCAGCCAGTCTGTGTCTTTTGGTTGGAGCATTTAATCCATTTACGTTTAAGGTTAACAATGTGTAAGTTCCTATTAATTGTTTTGGGTTTATTATTGTAGGTCTTTTCCTTCTCTCATGTTTCCTGCTTAGAGAAGTTCCTTTAGCATTTGTTGTAAAGCTGGTTTGGTGGTGCTGAATTCTCTTAACTTTTGCTTGTCTGTAAAGGTTTTAATTTCTCTGTCGAATGTGAATGAGATCCTTACTGGGTGGAGTATTCTTGGTTGTAGGTTTTTCTCTTTCATCACTTTAAATATGTCCTGCCACTCCCTTGCTTGCAGTGTTTCTGCTGAAAGATCAGCTGTTAACCTTATGTGGATTCCCTTGTATGTTATTTGTTGTTTTTCCCTTGCTGCTTTTAATATCTTTTTTTTGTATTTAATTTTTGATAGTTTGATTAATATGTGTCTTGGCATGTTTCTCCTTGGATTTATCCTGTATGGGACTCTCTGTGCTTCCTGGACTTGATTAACTATTTCCTTTCGCATATTAGAGAAGTTTTCAACTACAATCTCTTCAAATATTTTCTCAGTCCCTTTCTTTTTCTCTTCTTCTTCTGGGACCCCTATAATTCGAATGTTGGTGTATTTGATGTTGTCCCAGAGGTCTCTGAGACTGTCCTCAATTCTTTTCATTCTTTTTTCTTTTTTCTGCTCTGCAGTAGTTATTTCCACTATTTTATCTTCTGGTTCACTTATCTGTTCTTCTGCCTCAGTTATTCTGCTATTGATCCCTTATAGAGAATTTTTAATTTCATTTATTGTGTTATTCATCTCTTTTTGTTTGCTCTTTAGTTCTTCTAGGTCCTTGTTAAACGTTTCTTGTATTTTCTCCATACTATTTCCAAGATTTTGGATCATCTTTACCATCATTATTCGGAATTCTTTTTCAGGTACACAGGCTATTTCCTCTTCATTTGTTAGGTCTGGTGGGTTTTTGCCTTGCTCCTTCATCTGCTGTGTATTTCAATGTCTTCTCATTTTGCTTAACTTACTGTGTTTGGGGTCTCATTTTCACAGGCTGCAGGTTCGTAGTTTCTGGGTTTTTTTGGTGTCTGCCCCCAGTGGCTAAGATTGGTTTAGTGGGTTGTGTAGGCTTCCTGGTGGATGGGACTAGTGCCTGTGTTCTGGTGGATGAGGCTGGATCTTGTCTTTCTGGTGGGCAGGTCTACATCTGGTGGTGTATTTTCGGGTGTCTGTGGTCTTATGATTTTACGCAGCCTCTGTGCTCATGGATGGGGTTGTGCACCTGTCTTGCTAGTTGTTTGGCACAGGGTGTCCTGCACTATACCTTGCTGGTCATTGAGTGGAGCTGGGTCTTGGTGTTGAGATGGAGATCTCTGGGAGATTTTCACCATTTAATATTACATGGAGCTGGGAGGTCTCTTGTGGACCCATGTCCTGAACTTGGCTCTCCCAGCTCAGTGCCACAGCCCTGATGCCTGAAGAAAGAAAGAAAGAAAGAAAGAAAGAAAGAAAGAAAGAAAGAAAGAAAAAGAAAGAAA
>NW_006792921.1:7007722-7048817 GCF_000442215.2 Lipotes vexillifer | reverse complement strand
CCCGCCACCTGCAGTCTCTGCCTGCAAAGGGCCTTCCTAGTGTGTGGAAACCTTTCCTCCTTCACAGCTCCCTCCCACTGGTGCAGGTCCCGTCCCTATTCTTTTGTCTCTGTTTATTCTTTTTTCTTTTGCCCTACCCAGTTATGTGGGGAGTTTCTTGCCTTTTGGGAGGTCTGAGGTCTTCTGCCAGCGTTCAGTAGGTGTTCTGTAGGAGCTGTTCCACATGTAGATGTATTTCTGATGTATTTGTGGGGAGGAAGGTGATCTCCGCATCTTACTTTTCTGCCATCTTGAAGCTCCTCCGGTCATGAGTCAATTTAATTGGAGATTCATGAATCTATCCTCCTTGAAAGATCACTGTCCCACAGTTGGCCTTAAAGTTTTTTTTGTTTTTGTTTTTATTTTCTGGAAAAGCATATTAATGATGAAATTTTGAGCTTGTCCACAACTGAGAATGTATTTGTTGGCTTCACATATACATGGCAGTCCTAGTATACATAGGTAGATATAGGTATCTTGAATTATACCATATTATTTTCAAAAACTGGTATTGTTAGTAAATTGCTTTTTGATATTTGGCATAGTTGAAGTCTTATGGCCAGCTTGAATTTTTGTTACTTTGTAAGTAATATATTTTTTTCTCAACAATTTTCGCCTTTTTTTTTTCATTCTTGGAGATGAAAAATTACAACTGCATATGTTGGATTTCTTTTTCTGGTTTTATTTGATCCCTTTTCATCTGCTTATAAAGGTTTTTCTTCAGTCTAGGAAAACTTATTTGATTAAAGCTGCTTCTGTTTGTTTATTTCTTATTTCCCTTTTGTAGGAAGATAGAATCATCTGGTTCTTACTTCTGTTAGTGTTGTCGTTTCTGTCATCATATTTTATGTTTTGTCTTCTCCTCTCGGGTTTTGAGAGCTGAGATGGGTCTTATTAGGGATTCATGTCAATTCCTGGTAGAATCTTTAAGCCCCAAATCAAGGGAGAACATTTTTAGGAAGTTTAAACTTACCCTCATTTTTCCTTGCCAGTGGAGAGTCAAAACAGGCTGGGGGTAGTTGGGCTTCTGGAGGTGAGAGTCAGAATTGGAGGCAGACTTAGCCAGGAATGTGTTTTGCTAAAGAGCTTCCATTTCTTATTTGGAACAACTCTCAGGGCTTGCTTCTGCAGTCTCCCCATTGTTTGGCAGGCTGGCTGTCCACTGTGTGTGAGGGACTGATAAACCCTTCCATGCCAACTCGCTGTCTCGCACTGCCTTTGAAACCAGAACACTTCCTAGTGCTGCTAATGGGATCCGCAGGCTAACCCTCACCTCCAAGCCTGCAGAGGCCTCTGCCGATTTCCTTTGCATATTTCCCTTTTGCATGTTGGAGATTCACAAGTCAGGTCACCACTACCCTCAGTCTAATTTCCTCTGTATTTTACATCACTGAAATTCCTGGGAATTTATTTTGTATGGCTGACCGTCTTGCCTACTTTTTAAGGGTGATCCTGAGTTTTTCCTCTTTCCTTATTGTTGATCATTTTCATGTAGATCTGGAGGGGAATAGTTTATGCCTTGCAGAGCAGTTGACCTGTGCTCTCTTATAAATGCAAATCTGAGGATATTTTGAAGTCAGGAAAGTGGGAGCACCCTTGGGAAATGGAGACGATAATAATCTTAAGTATCCTGATAGCATGTTTCTCATCTGGTTACCTCTGATGACCAAGGTCACTGAATAACAACAATGACAATAATGATAACAGATGCCTTTTAAAAAAACAACGGGGAAATGGGGGAAGTTGTTCAGAGTACAGACTTACAGTTGTAAGATAAATGAATTCTGGGGATCTAATGTACAACCTGGTGGTTATAGTTAGCAAGTACTGGTTTTAAGTATTGTATACGAAAGTTGCTAGAATAGTAAATCCTAAATGTTCTCACCAGAAAAAGAAATTAAATTTATGAGGTTTTGGCTGTATTAACTAGCCTTACTGTGGTAGTCATTTTGCAACATATATGTGTATCAAATCATCATGTTGTATAAGGACACAATGTTATATATCAATTATATTCAGTAAAGCTGAAAAAAATGACCAATCATAGGTCACATGGTTGATGTGACTACATCAATATCAGTTTGATTGAATCTTTATATCAACCTAGGAAATTTGGTGGTTGCTTCTTCATTTTATAGCTGACATTCAGCTATTGCCTGGGATTGCATAGCTAATACTCTGTGATGTACAATTCAAACCCAAGGTTGTCCTCAAAGTTTCTGTTCTTTGCTGGCTATCAAAGAGCCTGAAGAGTTGTCCAATCTCCATATCTCTGTGGTATTTACAGTGTGCCCAGTTGCTGGTCTTTGATAATCTGTTGGCATTTTATTGCTCTCATATGTACTGAGTCCTTCTCTGTGGGGATAGTGTTCATATACATAAGAGGAGAGCATGTTTTATTGTTTCTCTTTTACTGTCTGGAACTCTTGACTAGCAGTGGGAAAGGTCTTGTCCTCAGTACCTTGGTTTGTCATCCATCCTCCTTAAAAAAACAAAAAAAAACTAGGGTATTTATCTGCTCCTAGAGGAATTCTTCCTGTCCAGTAAAACAGTTTGCCTTCATGTATTCCTTATGGAGCCCTCTGTGGTTATTTTGGTGGTCTAAGTCTCCTCACCTGTCTCGGAACATGTATGGGCCATGGGACTGCTATTCTCTATGGTCACAGCTGAACAAAGTACCTGCAACATAGCAAGATCTCAAGCAGTGTTTGGTGATGCTGTTGCTGGTCATGCTTTACTACATACAGTTAGGACCAAAAAAATACGAAAATCAGAAGAGAAGCAAAATCACTGATAATTTAGGAAACTCTTAGCAAGATAAAAGGTAGTTAGAAAGTGTTGGGGGCTGTCAGTGCCTGGTAGATGAGAATATTTTTGTTCTTGATTTAGAGTGGAAAAAATGTGTGTATTTATTTTATAACTTGCTTCTTTGAGAAATACTGGTCAGTTCCATCATTAGATTTATATTTTCCTTTCAGATATATTGGGATAAAAAAACATTTAATGGCTGTAAACTGTGTCCCTCTGATTATCTTTGGTTTCCTCTATTGTTTTTCCTTTATTCTAATTGAATCATGTCTTTTCCCCCCAGGTTACGGTCTTTGGTCAAACAATTAGAAAGAGGGGAGGCTTCAGTGGTAGATCTTAAGAAGAATTTGGAATATGCAGCCACAGTGCTTGAATCTGTATACATTGATGAAACCAGGTAAGCTAAAGTGACAAGTTGATGTGGTAATATAAAATTTCTGTTATATGGCTTTTCTGAAATGTCCCCCATGGCATGTAGGAGGTAGCATTCAAATGATTGGTCTTGGAGCTTTAGTTTTCACAAACAAATGGGGTAGATTTGGATATCACATATCCTCTGTACATGCTCATTTATAAAAAGGGCTAATAGAACTTACCTCTCATATGCCCATTATGACAGTGAAGTAAGAAAATGTAAGAGGAAAAAAAGTGATTTTAAAAATCTTACCAGATTTTTAATCAAATGTAAACTTCGACTGGAATTATTGAATATTATTCATCTCAGCCTAAAAATTTTGTTCATGTTTTCATTCACATTATCTATCTGTAAATGGAAGCTCCTGAAGGGATGGAGAAGCATTTGTTCTCTTAAACACCCAGTATTCCTCCCTTAGTCCTTAGGTTTGTTATTGATTTACTTAGCAGACCTTCTCCACTTGAATTATCCATAAATACTAAAGCACTTCCGGTTACTATTGTAAAGTGAATTTGAAAGTAACAAAATTGCTTTTCTTTAGAAAAATGTGGAAATGGTAAACATGAAAGGCTTTTCTTCTTTTTTCTACCTCAGACAAGCTTCTCTGTTAGTATTTGTGTTGTATTACTTTGCTATGCCAAATTCCAATCCAAAAGGATTTCCCAGTAATCTAAGAATCGTGTGGCTTGGTTTTCGGTGATATGCTTGGTTCCTAATTTAAGGAAATTTGATACCGTAGTTTTTTCCCAAATGTTACATTTTTCTCCCCTACCTCTCAATTAATGGGTCTAAAGGGAAAAAAAAACAAAACAAAATTTTCCATTGACATCTGTTTTTACTGTTTATTTTTAGTAGGGCTTAGTATAAGTATAAAATACAACATTCAAAGTTTTATTGTAATTTATTACTACTTATGTTCTGTTCTAGCCTGACCTAAGAACACATTTGAAAAATCTGCTGAGCACACCTGACAGATGACTTAAATCACTGTGGTCAAATAAAGAACTGCATTGTTTTGGAAATTTTGCTTAAATTTAGACATTTAAGTTTCTGTAATGTCCTAACAAACTAGAGAGAATAGCAGTTGATATTATTTGGGTTCATTACCTCAGAGGACTGGGTTGATGTGATTTGGATAATACTTTGCAAAGTCTTTCTTTTTCTTTTTTAAAATTTATTTTTATTGAGACGTAATTGACACGTAACACTGTATAAGTTTAAGGTGTACAATGTGTTGACTTCATATATTTATATATTACGATATGATTACTACTGTAGCGTTAACTAACACCTCCTAATTATTTTTTTTTGTGATGGGAACTATTAAGATCTAGGCTCTTAGTAAGTGTGAAGTTTATAATACAGTATTGTTGTCTATAGTTTTTAAGTGCCATTATTTTTAAAACAAAATAATGCCACATGGCCATCTATGAAATAAACCTCCCGGTGAATGCATTTTTAAATGGAAGATTTAGATTCCGTGCGAATTCCACAAACCATCTAGGAATAAAGATACTGGGTGCTCCTGAGTGCATTGTGTCTCAGACCTACAAAGCCTGAGATAAAGTATATTTGACTTTCTCTGATTCCTTTGTTCCTTTGTCCAGCCTGAAAAACAAATGGTGGCCTTTCACAAGCCTTGTCAAAAAGGTGCTGGATTTTTTTGTGGCCAGTTTATTTTGGTTTCTTTGCACCTGTGTATGCAGGTGGGATGGAGAGTAGGAACAGCTGCTTTGAACAGAGAGCTCTAACTTCAGATTTAATCTGTGTCCTGGTTCTGTTTCTTGGGTTCAGGAGACTCCTGGATACGGAGGATGAGCTCAGTGACATTCAGTCAGATGCGGTGCCTTCTGAGGTCCGAGACTGGCTGGCCTCCACCTTCACACGGCAGATGGGGATGATACTCAGAAGAAGCGAGGAGAAGCCGCGGTTCAAGAGCATTGTCCACGCAGTGCAAGCTGGGATATTTGTGGAGAGGTAAAGATGGCTGTCATTCAGTGACCAAAGCAGCAAAAGGGACACCAGTTTCTAATAACCAAAGGCTTTGCTTTGATGTAGTTTTGGTATCTTTATAAATGCTGAAAATTCTGGGTGGAAACAGACAGTCTTGAATGAGAGATGGCAAAAACATATCTCCGCAGCATCGTTAGGACAAGCTTTTGCCTTTGCTTTGAATCCTTTTTGTTAATGTTAACTAGAGAAGATTTAGTTTGAGTTGAATCTCTAATTTTTAAAGAAGGACGTCTCATCCATCGTCATTTGACACATATGGATGATGTCTACGTTTGGAACAGGTCAGGGATGCTTTGTGGAGGGTACTGAGCCAGGGAGGAGTTCATTCAAGGTGTTTGAGTTCCCCATGACACTTTCCAATTTTGTAAGTCACTTTGCTCTCTGAAATTAAATTGCCCCCCTTCCCCAGAAATGGATTCCAGAAATCGATTTATTCTTCCTACGACCCTTATCACACAATTACACATTTTAGAAATGCCATGGTCAGCTCGAAGTTCTCTCTAGTTTTTGACAGTTCTAAAGAACAACCTCTTCTAAATAGGTTGCCCATAGGAGTTCTTTTTCAGGTTAAAGTACTACACTACATACTGTCCGTGCTATACTATAATTCCCTTCCAGCAGAACAGGAGACCCATTTTAATAATTTAATTTCCAATTTGGGGCACATAGACTTAATTTTTTTTATTTCCAATGCTGTACATGTTTGGGATTGCTTTCATGTCATTTCATAGGCCACTTGAATGACTATGAAAAAGGTTATAAAAGAAATTTTAGGTTCCGTGGGTCCATCAGATGACATGACTTCTTGTTAATTGTCAATACTGGTATAAGTCTGTGGCCTGCTAATTCTTCTTTGTAAGACATAATATTGCATTTTTCCCTTCTGACTTTGCCAGAATGTATAGACGAACATCAAACATGGTTGGACTGAGCTACCCACCAGCTGTTATTGAAGCATTAAAGGTAATACCAATGAAAAGGTCTTACAGTGTTCAAGGTACCTTATAAAAAGTACAGTTAAATTTCTTGTTAGAAAATAAGAAATTTTCATTTACAATTCTATTTACAGTTTTCCTAGTCATTATCTTTTTGCTATTCGTTCTAACAGTATCACTATCTTTTCAGCCTTTGTACTGCCAAAGTTTTAAAAAATTGAACTCTGGTTTCATTTCTTTCTCCTCTCTTGGAGTGGTTTAGTGATCTGTATAGCGATCTGGCATTATGAGACTCAGTCTGACTTTGGCCATAGGAGATCAAATTTGTACTGTTTATAAATATTCAACATTAAGAGGATCTTTGGTGATTATAATTCTACCATTATCTGCTTACCTGTTCTATATCCATTTTATAGATGAAGAAACTAAGACTCAGTGAGACTAAAAAGAAAAAAAAAGGCACAGAGACAGAACTGAGGTTTGATACCAGAGTTCCAGGCACATAGTAAGCTAAGCTCTCAGTAACATATTACTGCATGAAAGTATGTCCCCCAGAGCCCTTGTCCTCTTCATATATCCTGCTGTTTTCCCGAGTCCCTCAGTGAGCCCAGAAGTTCCATGGGAAGTCACACAGATGCTTGAGTTCAAAGGGGCTAAATACTGCAAGATGACTCCCAATCAGACAAGCTCTTGGAATTGTATAAAGTATCTCTAAGAGCCCCCACGTAGATGTATTCCTGTAGAAGTGTGTTCATTCAGACCCATTGGTCTAAGGATATCCCAGCTGTGCTGAAGCTGATCTGACTTCTGGATTTGAAGGAGGGGCCGTGCTAAAGTTCAGGATCACAGAGCTGGTTGACATTGCCTGGTGCCCACACAGGGAGTTGTGTCAACTTGCTCAGGGGCATCCCAGCATTCCGACTCTTCTTAAAGCTATTTTAGTCTTTCTCTGAAACCTGAAAAGTGTATTCCTGATGAAATTTTCAGAAGAGAATTTAAATTCCCTTTTCACAGAATCAGAGGTGGGAGTGCTTCTTGATCAATTTAATGTCAAGAGAGGGCCCTTGAGGGTCATTTTGCTTTTATATTTCATAGTCCCTTTCTCTTGACTCAGAGACAATCACTAGCTGAATTTGGGAGACCCTATGTATTCAGATCCTCAGTTCTCCATTTTATGTTTCTTCTTAAGTCATCTAGGACAGCAGTCCCCAAACTTTTTGGCACCAGGGACCGGTTTCATGTAAGACATTTTTACACGGATGGGGGTTAGGGTGGGGAGAGTGGTAATGCGAGCGAGGGGAGCGACGGGGAGCGGCAGATGAAGCTTTGCTCGCTCTCCCGCTGCTCAACTCCTGCTGTGCGGCCCAGTTCCTAACAGGCCGCAGACTGGTACCAGTCAGAGGCTGGGGGGTTGGAGACCCTGATCTAGGACAGGTAGGGTGCTCAGGAAGGAAACAGCAAGAAGACACGTTTTCTCTCCCTCCTCTTCAACCCCCACTCTAATGCCCAATAAATTATTGTGTAATTTACAGCAATGTTTCCCATTTAATCTGTGAAATCACTTCATGAGATCTGTTGTTTCATAACACCCACTATGAAGTTGCATTGATTTTCATAATTGAACCCAAAACATTCAGTGAAAATCTTGGAAACATTAAAAGCATTTTTTTTTTTTTTTTTTTTTTTTTTTTTTGCGGTACGCGGGCCTCTCACTGCTGCGGCCTCTCCCGTTGCGGAGCACAGGCTCCGGACGCACAGGCTCAGCGGCCATGGCTCACGGGCCCAGCCGCTCCGCGGCATGTGGTATCTTCCCGGACCAGGGAATGAACCCGTGTCCCCTGCATCGGCAGGCGGACTCTCAACCACTGCGCCACCAGGAAAGCCCTAAAAGCATCTTTTATCCTTAATTTCTTCCTTTATCATGAACATAATAATCATAAATACAGGTGGTTATACCAGTACTAAGAAATTTATGAAAATATTTCATCTAAATTGGAGCATCTTTTCTATGCAGAATAATTGAAGAAATGTGGAACAACCTGTGATGTGCATGAAATGTTTTATGCTTAGGGAAAAGTAATTCTCAGAGGCACACATGTTTTCTTTCTGAGGGGAACATTACCTTGATGATGCGGACAAAAAGTAAATGCTAACTCTGAATTGCTGTCCTCCACACTATTGCTGATATGTACATAAGGCTAAAGCTGTTGTTTCTCTTGGTTGTGTGCTCTGTTTACTGCAGAAATTCAAGACCTTTTTACAATGTAATATTTTTCTGCATCCCTAGACTCCAGTTTTATTTTCAGTGGATTGGAGGTGAATTGGAGATATGACATAGATTCTTTTTTTATGTAGTGCCTGTTAGAAAAAGGTTATTTTCACTCCAGTGCCAGCAGTTTATATGGAATCACTATTGTTTTCTTCTATTACAGAAATTTTCCCTAAAGCCTGAGAGAATACAAGTCAGTAAAATAGTCATCGTGCTACTGTCATGTTAACCTTTGTGATTAATGTAAGAACATGGAACATGGCATAAAATAACATTTAAGTAAAGAGAATACTTCACCACCACCAATTCCTAAATTTTAAATATGTTGCAGTTTTGTTCTTTTTATTTGTTTCCATGCAATGAATACTCTCATTTGGGGTGTTTTATCTCTAACCTTCTAAGGTGGGGTTGCTGGAAATGTAGAATTGCGCTGTTCTTTAGAAGGGCATCTGTTGTGTGACTCAGGAAGAGACACTCTGGACAGACTCCAGGTTTAAAGTGAGAGGAAATGAGGAGGTTCAGGCTTTCTTCACTTTAGACTAATAGGAAATTCATGCAGTGTTTCCACAGGAATGGTGCTTGGGCCAAATTTGCTAAGAAAGGAAGAATGGTTTAAGGTGCTTGTTAAAATGCAGATTCCAGGCCACAAGCCAGGATTCTGCAGAGCCCTCCACCAGAGAATCGACATTTTTTTCTGAGTACCCCAGGTGGTTCTAAAGAACACTGAAATTTGAGAATCACAGCTAAGCCTTCCCAAAAATGAGGGGCTGGAGTGAATGTCTATCCCACTGTCTGTATTTACTCATCCTTCTGTTTCTCTAAGACTTAATATTCAGAATAAACCTTGACTTTTTACTATGATAATCTCTTGATTTCCAGTGTTAGAGAGCTTTTCTCTTTTTCATTCATTCAAGTGAAGAGGATTAAAAATTGTCATATATGACAGGGTTTTCCTACCTACTGAGTTGTCAGTGGACTTTTCTTTAGGACTATTGGCTAGACAGTGGCTGTCATGACAACGCCAATTACAGTAGCCAAGGTGAAGCTTTAGGTCTTGGATTAATCTTAAATGACCCCACTGTCTATGGCCTAGGCCCTATTGGGGTATTTAGGGCATGAGGCTTGGGTCACAGCATGTATTCATTGAGTTTACAATGTCATCTGTCAGTAATGGTATCACCAAGGGGTGTCAGTGTGGTTATTACGTGGTTCTGCTACCAGTTGGCATTAGACACTTCATCTCTCTGAGGTTGCCGTCTGTGAAACTGGGGAAAGTGATACCCGTTTCTAGAGTTGTGAGGGTTTGCAAATGTGTATCAACACTTCCCACTGTGCCTGGCACAGAAAATGTCCTTAATACTTGTAGCTATTTCTTTAGTTATTATAATGGAGGAGAAATTATTGAAGGCTGAGGTGAGGTTACCACTAAGTGTGAATTGAAACAATCTATTTGAAACCCTTTTGGAAATGTTTGGTTTCACCTATATACAATTTGGTTTTCCTGTGCCCTGGCATCCATGAGAGAGACTGTTCATGGTCTTGGGGTGATCTTGATGGCTGGGATATTTGGAGAGGGACAGGATTGGGATGGATAGGTGATGTTGGAATGCAGTGAGGGCTGAGGCGGGAGTCACTGGATCCAGCAGTTCCTGAGAGCCAAGGTCTCTTCCAGGGGACCATCTGACACCTAGCCTGAACTCAGTGTGGTCTCATATGGGTCCTTATTGTCACACTCATGGCAGCACACTTTCCTTAACCACTGAAAGGCAGACTCTTGGTATACTGAGAAACCGAATGACTATTGCTTTAATTATTGCTTAAACACATCTTTGTTCATAACACCCACAAGTAGCTAGTTATAAGTCAAAGACACATCAGACAATGTTTTGGAGTAGCTATTTATGGACAAATAAGGCTTTGAACTTCAGGAGCAGTGTGTGAGGAGTGTGTTCAGCTTAGCTCTTAGTTTTACTTTTTCAGTAAAGTGACTTACAGATTTGAGGGCTCAGTCCCCAGATCAGTGACTCCAGAGTGGTAGCATTTTTCCATCCCGTGAAATGAGGGCTCTCTCCTCGGTTTCAGCTCAGCAGTTTGGATTGTTGAGGTGACACATTATTTTGTGATCTATATCATGCGTGTTTCTGAACACTTTTAAGTGGGTTAGCATTCTCAATGGTGGACTAAGAGGAAGTCAGTAGATAGTATCATGGGGCTTGGGAGAAGTTGAGAGTAGGGAACACCCTAGGTTATTGTGAAATCAGTTAAAATAATTTTGGAATTCGGCAGAGATAGTAGAAGGTTAATGGAAAGAGCCTGAGTTTAGGCATCAGTTGAACATGTGTTCATGTTTTGTCCTTAGCACTTGCTTGCCAAGGGTCTTAGGGAAATTAGGTAACTTCTCAGTTTTCTCATCTGTAAGATGTGACTGATCATACCTACCACTTAGAGTTGTCTTCAGGAAAGATTACATGTTTATCACTGATCAGAATGCCTAGCATATGGTAGGTACCCAATAAATTATAGCTATTGTTATTACTAATAAAACTATTGAATATTTTATCAGTAAATGCTATGTAGGCCTGCCATATTGGAAACAGTTTGAGAGTGGAAAGGGTATTAGAGTCTTAGGCTGTGAATACCCAGGTGAGTGCTGTGGGCTAACTCCAAAGTAGGGAGATTAGTAGCTGTGTAAGTGGCTACCAACTAATGAATTATTTCTCTCCATCCTCTCCTGTAGGATGTGGACAAGTGGTCCTTTGATGTCTTTTCCCTCAATGAAGCCAGCGGGGATCATGCACTGAAATTCATTTTCTATGAATTACTCACACGCTATGATCTGATCAGCCGTTTCAAGGTCAGTGTCTAATTCAAAAAAAGAACCACACATTTGTCCATCCTTGCATGATTTGGGGGCTAAGACCAAGAGAATCCTTTTAATGTAGACTGAAAACTCTCTGGGGTGACTTGGGAAGCATCATCTGGACAGCCACTGCCATGAACTCCTCTGTGGTGGGAACTTTTCAGTACTCCCTTGTCTGGTGGGCTCATCAGCAGGGGAGAGGCTGGAGCTGCCCATTTAGATCCCAGTCGTCCTAGAAGTATGGCTGGAAGCCTGAACCAGCAGAGCTCCCCTGCCGGCTCTGCCCACAGATCTCATTTCAGCGAGACTTTGTGTGCTAATGACCACCACCAGCAAGGAGACAGGGATGGAGACAGAGTGCACGTCTGTTATCTCCAAAAACTTCTCTTTCGGCCACTTGGCTCAAATTCACACAGATATTCTCAGTTATCATCTGTGACAGATCATTGGTATTTCCCAGCCATTCATGCTTCAAATTAATTCTTAACCTTTAAGAAAAGAGCATGAGTCGATTCCAGTGTTCCACCTCCTCGGCCTTCTAATTCCACAGACTCTGGAGGTGGCGTCCGGTTCTCCAGGGAACTTGAGCATCATCTGCTGGCATCTGTCATATCATGCCAGTTACATTTCTCTCATCATATGGATGAATCTCCGTAAAATGCAGGTCTTCTTCTGTATAACATATTGATTTTTCTGGGCAGCATGATTCTTTATCACTTTCCTAAGGACTGCACATTTCAGGATATCTTTCTTACATAGCCATAAGCACTTTATGGCAATGGTCCTTAATTTCTTTTCTTTTTTTGCGGTACGCGGGCCTCTCACTGTTGTGGCCTCTCTCGTTGCGGAGCACAGGCTCCAGACGTGCAGGCCCAGCGGCCATGGCTCACGGGCCTAGCCGCCCCGCGGCATGTGGGATCTTCCCGGACCTGGGCACGAACCCACGCCCCCCTGCATCGGCAGGCGGACTCTCAACCACTGCGCCACCAGGGAAGCCCCAGGTCCTTAATTTCTTTTGCATCAGAAACCTGTTTGAAGATCCGATGGCTCCTCAAGACCTCAGAAGAAAGTTCCCATGCACAGGCACACACCTTTACCTAGCATTTCAGTGGCTCATAGATCTCCAAAGAACAGCCCAAAGAGCCGAGGTTCATTGGATCTTCATTTTTTAAAATGATAATGAATTAATCTCTCACATCTAAAAGGCTATATTTAAATTTTAAAAATCTACAGATAGTAAATATGGAACAATGTGCCCAAGGGAGAACATAGTATGGATTCTCATGAAGCACTCTAGTAGTATTTTCCTCATTTTTTCTTATGAATGTGATTTCTAGTCTCCTGGAACATACACTCTCCTTTTCCCCCAGTCTTGTAATTGATAATTTACCCCAAACCAAGGAATTGATCCAGAAAACTATACAATGAGCGTTTTCCGAGTCTCCTTATTTTGTACAGGCATTCTGCACTTGCTCACTTTCTGCCAAATAGGAAACGAAGGTGTGTGTGTTATACGTATTTGAGACAGAAAGCGGCTAGAATAACTGGAAGTATTTTTCCAAACTGCAAGGCACCAATAATAAATTGCCAAGTAATAAACACAAGAACACAGCTTGTTTCTGTTATAGAACAGACTGTCACTTGTGTTTTGGGTTTTTTTTCTCACCTGTCCAGTGTACACATCACTCCTTCTAAAGGGTGCAGTTTTCAGAAGGCGGCAGCTTGTATTTGTTTGCAATCATTTTATAGCTTAAGATCTTTGTGTACTTATGTTTTCCCACAAGTAAATGAGATGCTGCATAGTATGTGTTCATTTATTTCTCAGGAAATAAAGACTTGAACCTTTGCCTGAGAAATAAATGTGCACCTACCTTTTTGCCCTCAATGTCCTTGAGATGATCCTGTGTCATTACCCTGGGCCTCTGAACTGGAGAACAGAAAAATTTGCAGGGTGGACCC
Organism: Lipotes vexillifer; assembly: GCF_000442215.2. Lineage (NCBI taxonomy): Eukaryota > Metazoa > Chordata > Mammalia > Artiodactyla > Lipotidae > Lipotes > Lipotes vexillifer. Next base: position 7,035,519 of record NW_006792921.1, on the reverse strand, counting down.
GGGACGTCCTGTTAGATTTTCAAATTATCCAATACTTTGTTCAGTGACTTTTATTAACTTAGAAAATCGAATGTCCTCATATGATATCTAACGCCTTCAGAAAGAGGCAGCTAGAGTACCTTAGACTTTTGCATCGTCACTCAAAGCTGCTAAATCACTAGCTAATTAACCTTGCCGCTCTCTTTCAGATCCCCATTTCTGCACTTGTCTCATTTGTGGAGGCCCTGGAAGTAGGATACAGCAAGCACAAAAACCCTTACCACAATTTGATGCACGCTGCCGACGTTACACAGACTGTGCATTACCTCCTCTATAAGACAGGAGTAGCAGTAAGTACAGATAGAAACTCTTGGATTACACAAAAGATGTGATAATGATTTTTTTTGAATTGGAGGCTGTTTCTATTGTTTCTATTGTGATGAGGTTGAACCCACAAGAAGTGCATTGTTTCATGGACTTCCTGTTCCCCAATAATTATCTAACCAATCGTGGAAAGTCTTGGGGTTCCTTATTGCCTTTGAATTTTTCTCCATCTTGGACTTGATGAAAGAAATATCTGGCAGTGCCTTGTGTCCTTACTAGGCTATGGCCAAACTAAATATAACTTCTATAACTAAATATGTATTTCCAGATATGGAGAGTGGTACTATTAATCTCTTGCTATGGTCAGTTACAATGATATCCATGCATGTTGAAATCGTATTGAGTATACTTGGGAACCATGCTGTACACAGTTAGCTTTTGGTTTAAACCAGTAGATCTTTTTCACAAGGGCTCTGTTTATTCTCATTTATGTGCATTTGATTTTTTTGAACCTAAGGATTAGTCTTTACTTCTAACCATTTGGAATTTTCATGTTTGTTTTGAACGTTTTAGCTCTTTAGATATTTTTGAATCTCTGTTCTATAATTCATTGCATTAACAGACCTACTCAACTTGGTTATCTGTGCCTTTGCCCTCTCTACCTTAATATAAGCCATTCATTTTAAACGTATAGCTGTTAGTGACAAACAGCTGGGTCTCTATAGTAAATAGAGACTGTGACTTTTTACTTTGAAATCTTCTGAATTGATGTGGAGATAGACATTTTTCGGGGGTGTGGTTATTAATTAACCCATAAACTCAGTACACATTTGTTATCTCTTTCTGCTAGGGTGTGTTGAGAGGCTTGGTCTAATATCTCATATTAAATATGGAATGAAGTGGGAGGAGTGTGGGCTCTAGAGCTAGATATAGTTGCGTATAAATCCTTGCATAATTACTTATTAGATTTTGTGACCTGTGATAAATTGCTTGAATCTCTGAGTCAGGATTTCCTCATTTCTAAAATAGTGAAAAATATTCTGTCTGTAAAAGTACTGTGATGGTTAGGAATAAAGTATCAAAAGTATGAAGTGCTCTGTCTCGTAAAGGAAGCTCAACGGTTAGGAATTGTTGTTATTAAAGATTTCCCCCAAACCTCTCAGCAGTTTTCATTTTTTCCTTATTGTAAAACTGATTTCTTAAAAATATTGCTTAAAGAGCTGTTTTTTAAATTTTAGAAACACTACATAGGAAACCTGTTTAATATGATAGTTTTTACCCAAAATTTAGAGCAAATGTCATAGTTAATGGTGGTTCAATAAAAGCATGGAGCAAAACAGGGATGCTGATATTAATATTGCTAGTGAGTATTTTTCTGGAGATCTCAGTCAGTGCAATATGGTATCTACAAAAGTTGAAGAAGCATCCTATGAAAATAATTAGATCATCTCCTTTAAAAAAAACAACAAAAAAAGCCAACTATAAATTATTAGATCATATAAAAGGCCTCAATAAAATCTGGATAAAGTAGCTGTCTTATACACTGGAAATTAACAAGTATAGTAGAAAAACATACATTCCCAACAGTTATTAAAAAATCTATAAATTACCCATGAAGAACTTCAAAATTAATGAAAAGGAGACTGTAAAACTAAATTAAGGGTACAAAAATAATGTTTAAATAAGTGAAGAAATACACCATGTTTTTAATGGAAAGCCTCAGTATTAAATAGATGTCAATTTTCCTCAAACTAATGTTTATAGATTCAAAGCAATATCAATAAAAATTCCAGTAGGATTAAACATGAAACATGATAAGCTGAGTCTAAAATTTATGTAAAATAGATATTTAACAACCTTAGAAAAAACAGTTTTGAAAAAGACAATGTGTGTGGTGGGGTAGTTCTTACTCTACTAGATGTTAAAATATCTGCTGAAGCTATAGTAATAAAAACAGTGTGGCATTTGTGCAAAAATAGAGAAATATATCAATGGAATTGATTGGAATTTTAAAAACTGAACCCAAATATTTATTGAACACTTTTTATGTGCCAGGTACTTCTTTACAGGATGAAGATACATTGGTGCTCTTACAGAATGTGCATTCTAGTGAGAGGTTACAGATAGAAGACAAATGAAAAAGTAAACAAGAAAATATCACTAGTGTTCTGCAGAGTATTAAAATAGGGCACCCGCATAGGGAAAACTGGGAGTTTTATTAGAAAGTCAGGAAAGGCATCTTTCCAGAAGTAATGTTTAATCTGAGACAGTTGTGATTTTAGGCTTGAGCCATGCTAAGAACTGAAGAAGGTATGCCAGCAGAATTAGTGCAGGATTAGTACAATGTTCCTCATGACTAGAGGGAGTCAAAATGTATACACTTTCATTTATAAAATAAATAAGCCATGGGGATGTAATGTACAGTATAGTGACTATAGTTAACAATACTGTATTGTGGATTTGAAAGTTGCGTAGAGAGTAGATCTTAAAAGTTCTCATCACAAGAAAAAAAATTCTATAACTATGTGTGGTGTGGAGACTTACTGTGGTGATCATCTTGCAATATGTACAAATATTGAATCACTGTGTTGTACATCTGAAACTAATGTAATGTTGTATGTCATTTATACCTCAACTTAAAAAAAAAAGTCCCTCGTGAGAGAACAGCTTTTCTACATTCAAGGAGCAGTAATAAGGCAAGCACATGACGGGGACAGAGGAGCAAGATAAAGTTGGAGGAGAAAACGGGAGTCAGACCAAGTCAGCTTTGTAGGCCTGGGTAATGAGTTCCAGTGTTATTCTAAGTACAGTGTGAAAACTAAAGGGTTGTCAGAACTAAAGCGTTTTGACAATGGAATGAGATGATCTGATAAAGACTAGACAAGGATTACTGTGGAGAATGGATCTTGAGGCAGCTTGTTAAAAGTGATACTGGTGAGATAATGGCAGTTTGGACTAGGAAGGACATTGCTGGGATATAGAGACCAAAAGTTCTGTTTCTGAGGTAGAGTTAAAAGAATTGGGTGGTGAATAGGATTTGGAACACTAAGGAGAGGAATCAAGAGGACATCTTAGATTTTGGGTTTGATAAACAGGGTTGATGAGAGAACCTGGTAGCAAAGCAAGCTTTAGGGGAAGGGAAGTCAAGAGTTTTGATTCAGACATGTTGAGTTTAAGATCCTTATTAGATATCATTGTGGAGATGTCAAGCAGGAAGAAAACTAAGGAGTCTAGAGTTCTGGGGAAGGGTCAGGGATGGACATGGAGATTAAGCATTCAGGGGCATATCAATATTATTTAAGAACATGGAGCCAGATGACGTGATATAAAGAGAGGGCATAAATAGGAAAGTAGAGGGGCTCTGAAGTGAGTCTTAGAGCAGTTCTAAAGTTTAAAATGAGGGTAAAGAATTAGAGCCAACAATAATAACTAAAAAGTATGGCCAGTAACATTGGACAAAACCCAAGAGAGTGTGGGGTTATGGACACCAAGGAAAGAAAGTGCTCCAAAAAAAACTGTGACTTATGCAGAACATGCTGAAAGGCCTAGTGGGATGAGGACAGAGAAGTGACCACTGCCTTTGGTAACATGGAAGTCATTGGTGCCCTTGTCATGACGAGTCCCAGTGGTTTGGTGGGGATGGAACATGGACTGGAGTATAAGGACAGAATTGCAGGTGAGAAGGTGAGGACACGTCTATAGAAAACAATATTAGAGGGAAAATTACTCAGTTCAAAAAATGTTTTGGAGACAGTTCATTTGGAAAAAAACATACTGTTTTTGTCTTACTTGAAATCATTCACCAAATATCAGACAAATGAAATAAAGATGTGAGCATAAAAATTTGATTATATTAGAAGAAAATATGAGGATATGTATATAGCCTTGAAAAAGGAAATCCTTAAATAAGCCTCAAAACATTAGCTGTATAACAAAATATTGATTATTTTGAGTACATGGAAATTAAAACCTTCTGTAGAATAAAAAAAATCACCATAATGAAGTAAGTACTTGAGGAAAATACATAGAGAACAAGGATTAAGATCCAGATTATATAAATAAATCAAAAAGAAAATGGCACAAATTCTGTGGAAAAATAGGAGGAAACACATTGACACAGTTAAGATTCTCCTACTGTAAAGTCTCTGGCATGGGCTGAATTTTGTTCCCCCTCCCTCAAATTTATGTGGTGAAGTCCTAATCTCCAGTGCCTCAGAATGTGACTGTATTTGGAGATAGAGCCTTTAAAGAGATAATTCAGGTAAAATAAGATCATATGGGTGGGCCCTAAACCAATATGATTGGTGTCCTTCTAAGAAGAAGGGATTAGGACATAGACATGCATGTGTACTGAGGAAAGACCTTGTGAGGATATAGAGAAAAGGTGGCCCTCTGCAAGCTGGGAAGTGAACTGTCACCACAAACCAACCCTCCTAAAACCTTGATCTTGGACCACTAGCCTCCAGAGCTCTGAGAAAATAAACTTCTGTTGTTTAAGCTGCCTAGTCTGTGTCATGTTGTTATGGCAGTTCTAGCAAACTAATACAGTAGCAGAGCCAGGATTTGGTTTCAGTCTAATATTTAAATATGAAATATAAAAATTTAAATATTTAGCCACGCTTCTGCAATGTTGGTGGCAAAAAAGAACCCCTTATATTCTTACACCTCAGTATCCTCATGTGGTACTTCAAAGTACTGTGGTGAGGATCAAAATGGATGTGAAAATGTACTTTGAAATCATCTGTTTGACATATCTTTAGTTACTACCTACTGTGTACAGTGTACTACGGAGGTATAAAGGTGAATCATACACAGCCTTTTTACCCCCTAGAAAAACTCACAAGTCTTTATACTAATGCAAGTTATCATTACGTAGATGTTATATCATAGCAGCCAATGATCATGATGTACTGCATACTGTTCTTAAATGAGCTCGTTTGCCATTTGCCATTGAATTTTCATTATCAATTCAGGCCGTATTCAGAGTAATTCTTAAATATAGAAACTACTTCCTGCCCACTCTCTCTTGGAAACGCAGCTCAAAACAAGCTTCTTTCATTGCAAGCTTACGAAAACAGTAGGAAGCATTCTGATGAATGGAGAACATATTGTTACGCTAACCTTTCATTACAAACCAAGCGGGGGAAGATGCTCGAGATCGTTTCAGCTTTATAAACTATAAGACACGTAGGGAATGAAAATATCCCATTGATAAAGTGATGCCTGGGCTTCAACATCAACAGTATTACTCATTGTAATCTGTTTATATTACTCATTATCGCTTAGCTAAGATGCCTAGGAGATGCTTGCATCTTTTCATAATGACTTTGCTCACGTCTAAGAGAAAATCCTTGAACAGAATTAGATTGAAGAGTTGTTGATTGAATAGATATGAATCAGACTCTGAGCTCCAGTCTGCTTTTGAGTTAGGTCAAAAGATTCCAGACTCCAAACCTGTCCTCTGGCCCTTTCATTGCTTTTATCAGGCAAGGTGCTGTTAATTTTCCCTTTGCTTATTTTTTTTTAGAAGGGAGAAGCTGTGTATCTTATTCTTTTGATCATATATGACATCATTGTATTTACAAGGGAAACACTAAGGACATTTATCTAAATGGCATCTTGGTGCTAAGTAATTTTATAAAGGTTGTGGCCAGTAGAATTTTGGCCCCCATGACCTTTGCCCTCTGATGTCACACTTGTGAATAGGTTACATTAGATGGCAAAAGGGATTCTGCAGATACAGAAGGTTGCTAATCAGAGGGCCTTAAACTAGGGAGATTATGCTGGATTCTTCAGGTGGGCCCAGTGTAATCACATGAGTCCTTAAAAGTCAAGAGATGTGACAGAAGAAGGGTGAGCAGGACTCAATCAGCTGTTGCTTGAAGATGGAGGACCCAAGTGGAAAGCATGAGAAGGAAATGAATTCTGCCAGTACCCTGAATGCACCTGGAAGCGGATTTTCCACAGAGCTTCCGGGAGGAACACAGCCTGCCAACACCTTGGTTTCAGCCTTGTGAGGTCTTCACCAGAAAATCCAGCCTCATGGTGCCGGCTTCTGACCTAGAGAACCGTGTGCCAGTAAATGGGAGTGTGTGCCTTACATTTATGGTAATCTGTTAAGGGAGCAATAGAAAACCAATAAGAGTTGGAAACAGATTACTAAAGAAACTCTATCATTTACCCATCGAAGTCAGAACTTGCTAATAATGTCTCCACTAGCAATGGGGAATTATCCATGTCTTTTCCTTCAGGTTTTCACTGCCCCCCACGTGTCCCCCACAACCCACACACATGCACAGCTTGCTCTCCTGAGTCATACACAGCAGAATTCAAAGTCTACCTTTACCAGTTGTCAAGGTATCCCTGTCATTGAATTAGCTGTGACACTCATATTTTGTAGGTAGGGAAATTCTGGATAGGATCTGTGACTTGTACTTGTCACAGTTTGATAAATCTTGAATAAAATTCTCGCAGGACTTAGATTTCTGACATTTTATGGATGGTCATAAAACCTTCGGGGTTCATAGTAATAATGAATTTGGAAAAGGCAAGGAAATCTGAGCTATATTAAAATATTAAATCCCATTTCCCTCAAAATAGCTTCTCCCACTTTCTGTTTCTATTAATCCTGCCATCTAATGCCACCCACCATTTTTTCTTTCCGCTTAGACTAGGAATGTCACGGTCATCTTGAATGCATTGTTTTCTTTGACTGCAACCTCTTCCTGCCCCTCTGCATTCAGTGAACTGCTCAGCTGTAAGGATTCTACCTCCATACTGTCTGTACATTCTATAAGGACTTTGCAGTCCAAAAGTTCAGCTCTTATTTCTTTCCTTTGTGCTCTCTGCTCTTCTTTCTCCCTTTCAGTGGCATGTTGACCATATTACTCTCTTACATGTAAACTTCACTGCCTAATGAACCTGGTTTGTGTTCCTTTAGCTTTTAATGACTGTCATCGTAGGGCTCTAATCAACCCTCATTACTGCTCCACTAAAGGGAATCATTTCCTTACTGGTGATGAATCAGCTTTTGCCACTGGGACTTGCTTCATTGTTCATTCTGAAAATGCCCAATTCCATTCTTGCTCAGTCCAATCTTCATTATGGTTTTATTGTTTGTTGTATGTTCATTTAATCATTTGTTGGTTTTGGTTTGTTAGAAGTAAGTTACACTTAAGATAGGATTTTGTCAGTATATTTGGATAAGGACAGGAGTTACACTGCTGTTTGTGAGAACTGTGATTATGTAGTTACTTAGACACTTTCTGTTGGCTGGGCTAATGCTCTGTGATTCAGATTTATTTAGATGGTACACTGTCTCCCATTCATGATCTTATTTTAACATGTTAAATTAACTTGGCATGAACTTGGAGAAAGAGATACATTGGTACTTGGGAGTGGGTAGAGGGAGTTGGGGCAGATGGGTGGGGACAGGGTGTTGGGGAAGAAAAGAAAGACATTGCCAAAATAAGAAAAATACATATGAATGGAAAATATCAAGAAAATTTGTAATATAAAATCATACCTATGTAATTCTATGAAGAATTGAGTAAACACATGAACAGTGACCCAAAGGAAACGTGACTTAAAAATTATAAGTAAGAATTCTGGAGTCAGAGGGTGTGGCTTGTCTCAGGACTAGCTCTGAGACCTTGGGTAAGTTACTGAACCTCTCCCAGCCTCAGTTTTCTCATCTATGAAATGTGGATGACAGAGTACCTACCTTTATGGAGTTGTATATATTGTATGAGTTTCTATGTATAAATAAGCCAACACAAAGTGAGCTCCCATAAGTGTTAACCCTGATGAGGATGATGCCCTTTGCTGCTTTCAGAAGAGTTCTTCAGTTTCCTTGCAACCTGCACTTATTTACCCATCTCTTTTTTATTTAATTCTGTTGATTTTTCACCTTATTCTGTTTTCTCCTTGTGTCTTTCTGCTCCTGGTAATGCATCAGTTTGTATTTTGCGACATATTATCAAGGATTCCAAAACGTTTCCTTACATTTCGTGCTGGATTCTGCTAGAAATCATTTTTGTTTGTTTGTTTTTGTTTTACATTGTCGTGACATTTTAACACTTAATAGAAGCTATGTACAATAATTTTTTTATTGTATCTTACATAAGATAGCCACTACAGAAATTTACATAGGTAAGAAGTAAGATGGATGGTTAGGGAGGGCCCAGTCCTGTGAGCTATTTTCTCAGAGGCTATAGGTCAGAGTTCATTGAGGGGAGGGGCTTCAGATTACCCAATTAGATGAGAGGTGAGGAAAGGCTAAAACACAGGCTGCTAGACAGAGTTATCCAGCCATTGGGTCCATCAGTATCCCAAGACTTGGGAAATAGCATTACACAAATCTCTCTCCCCTTAAGTTAAGCACAGTGCCAAATACTCTCAATCCCAGCAGCTCTGACAGGAATCACCTATCTCTCTTTCTTGCCTAGAGTGGGAAGACATCTACAACTTTCAGACACTATTGGTCCCTTCCCCCAACATTTAGTTTTGACTGTAGCACTTGATAACCCAGAAGAAAAACAAGGTAGTCTGGGTTGTCCTTTAGTGAGAGACGGTCAGAAATACTTGTTTAAAGAATTTGAACTACAGATCCTCCAAAGTCAACTGGTTCCCAAAACAAGCTATCAACTGACAGAAGTGGGTTCTGGCTTCCCATCTGCAGTAGCCACTCCACTTTGAGGCAATGGCACAGAGGCTTTCTCAGAATGGAAATCACTTTTTTAAATGTATTTTTTTTCCTGAGTTATTTCTGTGCTCATTCTTTCCTTAACTCTGAAGTCTTTTTTTTCATAGGTTGTGTGTAATTTATTTATTTTTCCCTTAGCCATCTTCAAAGAAGGTAATAATTTCAGTAAGTTTCTTAGATGAAGATGAAAATTAGTAATAATTGGAAAAAAGTGAGAATTATTAAAAATTGACCTGTTCATTTTTAAATCATTTTGTTAACTTAAATCAAATAAATATATTTTATTCACTAATCTTTAATTCAGTACCCAGGCTGCTTTCTGAATTCTTCCAATTTAGGTACTCTTGTTTGTCTTGCATTACCCCTGCTCCTGTCTAAGACTTCTAGTTTCATTTCTTTAAAAGGAAATGGGAACATAAAGATTCTCATGAAGAAAACTGAGTGCAGAATCTCCCTGAATTTTTATAATTGTTTTCTGCTGTTTCCCAGTTGTCACACCTATTATGATACCAGTCCTTTTAGTGACTGTGCAAAGCATTGAACTTCTATGGACATAACTTTTTGTATTCACATTGCATTGGTTTAGGTTATATTTTATTACATAATTATAATAATAAATGCAATTTGTTAAAATTGGGTTTGGGATCAACCACACTGAAATTTGGAATCATTAACTCAACTAGTACAAAAGTAAGCAGGGATACCAAAGGGTGAGGTGAGAGTGTGGAAGCTCCATCCTGTGGGCATTGAGCAGTGTGGTTTACAGAAGGGAGGGGAGGCATCAATGAATCCATAGAGTCTCTGAAATGGAAGTCAGTTGAGGGAGCTTCAAACACAGCCGTGGTTCTCAAACTCCAGCGTGTGTCAGAATTATCTGGATGGCTTGGTAAAACACAGATTGGTGTGCTGCAACCCAGAGTTTCTGATCCAGTGGGACTGGGGTGGGGTTTTGCATTTCTAACAACTTTCCAGGTGATAACTAACACTGAGGTTCCAGGGAACACAATTTGAGGACCACTGAGCTACAGCCAGTTTTGGTGATGTGGATGGGGACAGGTCTCTTCAAACATCAGCTTGCACAAGGCAGAAGACCAGATGTTATCTTTCCATCTGTCTCTACCTATCCTCCTTCTAGTGGATAGGCATTAGGTTCTCTGTTACTCTTAGTTTTGGGTATTGTGTTGAAGCAAATTCTTTTTTTTTTCTCTGTCTACTTAGGAACTTCATTTGGAATTTGGGAGAGGATGCAATGAGGGCTGTTAAAGTTTTCATGTTCATTGTTTTTTGCTTCTTTGAAAAAATAAAATAAAAACTACTAGTTAGCTCTTTCAACTGTGCTGGGCATGCTGTTTTCAAATCACACATCCTCCAGTCTCCCTACAGAAGGAAAAAAAAAACATTTCTGTCTGTCAGAAAATGTGTGTTTGGCAATAGCTTGCCAGCTGCAGAGAGGAAAGGCAGCAACGTGGGTGTGTTGTCAGCAGGCTGAAGACTTTGAGAAGGAGACAGATTATCTGATTGCTCTGTAATCTCCCTTTCAGAACTGGCTGACAGAGCTGGAGATCTTTGCTATAATCTTCTCAGCTGCCATCCATGACTATGAGCACACCGGAACCACCAACAATTTCCACATTCAGACCCGGTGAGGATGTTGAAACCTCAAGAGGGGGCAGGGATAGAGTGTTGAAGTCAGAGGGGTGCAGTCACCTTTCTTTTGCATGGTGGCTCTATTTTGAGTTTCTGAAAAACTGAAATTATAAATAAGAGATTAGCCCAGTCAGCTTCAATCAAAACTTAAAGAAGCCATTTGCTCCTAATTCTCCTATGTTATTCACATTAAATATGGATATCCTTTTCTTCTCTATTATAATGCTAGCTATTTATGTATGTATGTACTAGGCATACTCTACCCATTTCTAATAGGAGGTGGAACAGTTTCCATAAAGGTGCAGATACCATGTAGACTAAATCACTGAGGACGGGCAAGGATTGGAGTGAGTCTGTTGACATTAACAATGGCAGAGCCATCTTACCATCTTACCTCTGGAATTCTGGTGATGCTCTTCTCATCCTCCCTGATTTCATCTCTGCTCTGTTCAGTGCATATGTTACTCCCTCGCACAGGGCTTGGGGAGCTAGGTTGTCTCATGTAGGCCACTTTGCACCCTCCATAAGGAACTTCACAGGTAGACACAAACCTCTGTGGGGGTATTAAATACAGGTCCAATTGCCTGCCTCTGAACCTCTTGACTGTAACAGGCATCACTAATTGATTTTGGTATTTTTTTTCTTAACAAACTGCAGATTTATCCTTAGTATTCCTCTCAGCACAGAATTCCAGGCAAGCAGTACAGTCAGCTGTCATTTCCATTTAGGATGAAACCTTATCTGCCTTCTCCGGGTCTAAGAACTTAGCTTCTCTTAAGACAATCATGTGGAACTGGAGAGACTCTGACAGTAGGATTAATAGGGTCTTGAGGTAGGAAACAAAAGAAGCTAGAATTGGAAAAAGGTGGTGAGACACAGAGAAAGAATATAGTGGGGAGGGTTGAGAGTTTGAGGCTAAATAAATACTTGATGATTTCACTTGAAAAAAGCAGGTGCGCACTCCAGATAGATTTGTGTTTGTTAAGTCATTCCATACATTATTTAACGAAGCCAGCACTTAATTATGGGGTACACGAAAGAAGACGATATCGACAACATCGTCTGATCTCTGCTCAGAAGGGGATTTCAGCAGAATGGAAGCGGACAAAAGGACCTAAGCCACGTGCTTCATCTTCTGCCTCCTGCTTCCTCACAGAGTAGTTTTGGCTGCTGTGAAGCAGCCTTCTGTAGTTCTGTTGCAAGGTCTTTGAATACAGTGATTCCACAGAGCATCTCTGTTTAATGGATTATCTGCCAGTGGAACCTTTGCTCTGAGGAAGAGACAGCCGTGAATAGCACCTGCTGAAGGAAGAGACGTGGGTGGAACAGAGTTGTACATGGATCTTGGCTGGAGACCAGTGTCAAAAGTAGTCACAACTCAGGGGGAAATGGCTTAATTACAGTAGTTGGAAAATAGCTTAATGTCACAAAATACACATCAGTTGGTGCCTTACTTACTCAGCGGATATAAGATTAGATCCTTCACCTCGGGATTTGCTTGTTTTGTGTTACGTCCATTGGAATGGAAAAACGCCAGAGGGCTCAATTGAGCTTGCTTTGGAATGAAATTTAAACATTCGCCTTCTTTAAACTGAATTTTATCCAAAGCATCTCAGCCTGTGAGATCCCTGTTTAGGAAACTAAATCTGTGACCTGGTTCTTTGCCCTTTGATGGACAGACTGTTAAGCCTAACACTTTAAAGGTATGCTAAATATATCCCAAAGTTTGGCCGATGACAGGTGGAAGTTATCTTGGGGAGAAATGGCTCAACTGTCAGAAGACATTACCTTCATCCCAATGCTGCCACTTAGCCACTGTGGGGCTCTGTGAACTCTCACTTTATATCTCTGGGATTTAGCCTCCTTGATGAGAAATGAATAAGCTCTAACAATCTAAGGTTTCATTAAATTAAATATATTAAAATAGTATACTGCCCTATGTTTGGTGTCATTCAGCTGTTTGAGAAAGCGACTAACAATGGTCATATAACCCTTCCTCAATTTCCCATGTATGGCTTCTGCATGGCAAAATTTTAAGGTCAAGCTACTAACAGATGAACTTGAAAACTGTACCTGCCAGGTAGTATGTGTTCAGAGAATTACAACTAAAACAAATATAAACACATTCTCTCATTGAATAAAATAAAAATAAAAAGTCATTCCAGAAAATATAAGGGCGTTTGACATGACCCACATGTTTTAAATAATCACCTTTGCCACTACTGCAGGTAATTGAGATCTGCTTACAGAATAGTTTTCAGAGAGTTCTCAAGTTGGATATCCCATGTGAAATAACATCCACATATTGACATTAAAATATTCTATGTACATCTATTGATAATTTGTAGTGTTGGTGTTAGCTTTTTGGTCGATATAAATGACATGGGGACAAAGTTAATTGCTAAAATAGGATAAAGAGATGGTGTATTCTACCTTTAGGAGAGTTACCTGAAAAATCTCAGCTGTTCAACATCCTAAATTATTTTGCTTGGCTTTCCTCTCAGGTCTGACCCAGCGATTCTGTACAATGATAGGTCTGTTTTGGAAAATCACCATTTAAGTGCAGCCTATCGCCTTCTACAGGAGGATGAGGAAATGAATATTTTGATTAACCTCTCAAAGGATGACTGGAGGTAAGGAGGAGCTAAGAGAGAGATTAGGAGGCCAGGAAAGGAGCCGTGAGGAGGGACGGAGCATGCATCTTTTGAAGAAATAATACTCTGTTTGAAATTGTCATTGCTGTTTCTTTCTTTCTCTATCTCTCTTCTCTTTCTTGACACAGATACTCAAATATAGTGTAGGCACCTTGGGAATATTTGCTGTTGGTTGCCTTAGGAAACTTGTGTTCTTTTTATCTTACCTTCTTAAACCTGAATTTCATCAATTAACTTTTCTTTCACCTTATATTGGATTGGACTTCTTAAAAAAAATCTTTCAAAATTTGCTAAGGAAATTGACGCTTTAAAATAATCATGGGCACTTAATTCTGTCGCCTAAGTGGCACTATGTGTCTTTGAATTTGGGCAGACCTGAGTTTGAATGTGAACACAATCATTTACTAGCTGTATGATATTTAGGAAGTTACTCAACCCCTTTACACCTTTTTAAAATTTAATTTCTAGAAAATAGATAACATTTAGCTTGTAATTTGGTTAGGGTAATAATACATGATATAATCCATTTAAAATGCTTAGCACAGTTTGTGACACATATAGCAAGCCTGCAGATCCGTAATATAGGTGAAGGTGTTTCAAAGCTTGTAGGCAAAATCATTTAAATGCTTAAAAACTTCTGAATCTACTGTGATGCAAATAATACTTAATTTTAATTAAATGATCAGCTGTTTATTGAGTATCTCTGTACCATTATGCAAGGATTCAGAGAAATAAGCCATTCTGAACAACAAATCTGAAACTGATTTTCAGTAAGTTGGCTATTAGTTTCCATGCAACTCTAGTTCATTATAAAACAGAGAGGACTATTTGGCTTGAATTTTGTTGGGAAATGTTAGATTTAAGCAGCATCTAAAAAATGCAGAGCATTTCAGTTAATCAATGCAAATCTTGTAGGAAAAGGAGCCCTCTATCCAATTGAAATGTTTGTAAAAGTATAATAAAAGATTTGAATATGGCAGAGAACAGCTTTACACCTATTCAGATATATCCCTTTGATCCGAGAGGAAGGAGAGAGAGAGGGAAAATTGGGTAGAAGTATCCTAGATCTCCGTGCATCCTAAAAAAAAGTTCAGCAAGGCTGTCAGGAAATTCTTGAGACAAAGTCGGCCATCAGAGGAGTCCCATGTCTCCCAGGAAGGGATGCCGTCAGTCATTGGCTTGGAGCAGCCCATGGGAAGCATGGCCTTGGGCAAAAATGGCAATAGTTTTCAGAATGTAGTAGCTGAGGCCCGTAGCCAATTAAATTCCTGTAGTTGGTGGTCTGTGTGGTATGTTCTCATGGCCACTGTCCCATGATAATGAAAATATGATATTAAATGGCTGTATAATACTCCATCTATGGAGGTCCCATAATTACTTTTGAGTGTGTGAGTATGGGTGTGTTCGTGTGTTTTGGTTAGTATAAAGAATCCTGTAATGAACATCTCTTTAATGTATTTTTATGTGTAGAATTAATGGATCAAAGAATGTGTGTTGTTTTAAGGCTCGTGTTGAACTTTGTCAAATTGCTTTCAGGTAATGCACTGATATTGCTGGCCTGTGGGATTTGTGAGCACATGGGATTTATGGCTGGATGGGCATAATTGCCTCTTAATCTATTTTGAAAGCATAGATATGCCACCTCTGTTGTCTGTATTTTTGTTAAGGGTTTTCTATTTCTGCTTAACTATACATTTGTCAAAATTTAGCTTAGATTGATTGTGTTTCCACTCTGCTATGACCATAAGCCTCGTTCATTGTTCAGTCTGCTACTGTGTTAGTGAGGCTGGTTTCGGCAATATCGAAACCCGGAATCATTGCAACAGACCAGAGTATATCAGTTCACACTGGAATGCGCTGATATTCACCGGTGCAACCATCCTAATTGTGTATCATTAGCTCTGCATTCCTATCGGTGGGTATTTGTGAAGAACTAGTTGTGAATAATTTGGATACTACCTCTGACCAAAGCAAGTTGTAAAACTGAGGGATCCAGCAAAACTTAAGTGAATTTAATGTGAAAAAAGTCAAACTAGTTACTTGAAAAATATAGTTTAATGAAATCTGTTTATGTACTAGCCTTAAATATTTGTGTTTTTTATTCAGCATTATCTTTACTATCTCAGAGAGAGAGTGAAGTATAATTGATTTAGAATCATGGAACATCTCAGGTACAGGAACATTCTGATTCAGTGGAAACTTTATAATTATAGCCCATAGTGCCATGCTCTTTTGCTACTCCTGTTTTTGAGGATTCTGTAGGTTAAGAAAAGATTGTAGTTGATGTAACTTAAGTTACATAGATTTAGTGTTCTGTTATATTTTCATTTAAGGACAGTTTTTAAAATATTGTTTTATTATTTTATCATATTTTATTAATGTTCAGCTACATTGCTCTAAGACAGTGGTATTATCTCACAAATAAAATATTAACTTATTATTAAGGGCTCTCAGTTAAGCCCATCAACCCAAAGACAACATACGTTTAGTGTCCCGTGTCTTTCTAGGAAAGCAATTTAATATCTGATAGATTTTATTTGGATACATACATGCATTAGACTTTTAGGACCTTTCTAAATGAATGTATTACCAGGTATTTACTGCATTTCAAAGTGGAAAAGTACGGAATTCCACTTTGAGCAGGCCAAATCAGCTACTGATAAAGCAATTCTCCTGCAAATAAAGCTGTAAACTATGGACAAAATATAAAGACACAAATAAACACAACCTCCAATGACGTGAGAGCTGTAGAGAGTAAACAAAATCAGACAAATTTTGGAGATGTGTTAAAATTTGGAGAGTCTGACAGGATGAGGTGAGTGTGACGTTTTGTGTCTTTACTCTGAAGGCAGTCTCAGTCAAGGCAACACTAGGTGGATAAAGCTATATTTATACAAAAACCTCCACTATGTTTCTGGCTAGAGAAACCAGTGTAGGAACTACCAGAGCTGCTAGCAAGTGAATTAGAACTCCATAAAAGAGATTGCCAAATAAGGGAAAACTTAAATTCTGTGACAGTCTCAATGACAATACAGAGAGCAGGAAAATGTGACTTGTTTGCAAGGGAAAAGACAATCAACAGATGCAATCTCCAAGATGAACTATTGTTGGAATTATCAGACAAGAACTTTTAAAGCAGTTATTATATTTATGCTCAGTGAGGTAAAGGAAAATATGCTTGTAATAAATAAAATACTGTAAAATTTAACCAGTGAACTGACAATATAAGCAAGAGCACACAGAAATTTTAGAACTGAAAAAGTAAAATATCTATATTGAAAATTCACTGTATTGGCTTAGTAGCAAGTTGGAGAGGACAGAATAAAGAATTCAGTGAGCTTGAAAAGATCAATCCAAATTATTCATGTTGAAGAAGTAGGAGAAAAAAAAGATTTTTAAAAATGAGCAGTTTTAGGGACCTATGGAACACTTTCAGGTGGTCAAACATAGGGACAACTACAGTCTCAGAAAGACAGGAGAGAGAGAGAGAGAATGAGACACAAGAAATGTTTGAAGAAATAATGGCTGAAAACTTTCCAAACATGGTGAATGAGATAAATTTATAGATTCAAGAAACTCAGCAAGCTTAAACAGGATAAATTCAAAGAAAAACATACCTGCATGCATATTATAGTCAAACTGCTAAGAGTCAAAGATAAAATTAGAGAAAAATGACACATTACATTCAAGGGAACAATTTGATTTACTTTGGACTTTTCATCAGAAACCATGGAGGCCAGAAGGCAATGGAATAATGTCTTTAAAGTGTTAAAAGAAACAACAACAAAAAAGTTGACACAGAATGCTCTGTCCCATGAAAATATCCTTTAAAAGTGAAGATGACATAACATTATTTTTAGATGATGGAAAACTACAGAAATCTGTCACCAACAGAGCTGCATTTTAAGAAATGCTAAAGAGCTACATGATGACAGTATATCGCTTAATTTATTTAGGTCCTCTTTAATCAGCAGTGTTCTGTAGTTTTCAGTGAACAGGAGTTACACTTACTTTTTAAAGTTACTACTAAGTGTTTTATATTTTGTGCTGTTGTAAAATAAATTATTTTATTTATTTTCCAATGGTTTGCTGCTAGTCTATGTGTGTGTGTGTGTGTGTGTGTGTATGTATAGATTATATCTATATCTATATCTATATCTATATCATCATCTCCATCCAAGGCATTCAATGGGGAAAGGAAAAGCTTTTCAGCAAGTGGTGTTGGAACAAATGGATATCAATATGAAAAAAACGTTTTATCCTTACCTCACGCCATACTCAAAATTTACCTTGAAATTGATCATAGACCAAGTATAAAAGATTAAAATGGTAAGACTTCCAGAGGAAAACAAAGTCCTTGGGGTAGTTAGAGGTTTCTCAGATAGGACCCCAAAAAGCATGAAGCATTAAAAAAATTGTATTAAAATTTAGATTAACATACAGACACTATTATATATAAAATAGATAACCAACAAGGACCTGCTGTATAGCACAGGGAACTCTACTCAATATTCTGCAGTAACCTAGATGGGTAAAGAATCTGAAAAAGAATGAATATATGAATAAGTGTAACTGAATCACTTTGCTGTACACCTGAAACTAACACAACATTGTAAATCAACTATACTCCAATGAAATTTTTTTAAATTGTATTAAAATTTAAAATTTTTGCTCTTCGAAAGACACTGTTAAAAAAAAAAAGCAAGGTAGGAAGTAGGAGAAGTTATTCACAACACATATATCTTACATATGATTTGTATCCAGAATGTATAGTGTACTTCTACCGCTCAATAAGAAGAACACAAACAACTCAATTTTAAAAAGGGTAAGGTCCATGAATAGACATTTTTGCAAAGAAGACATACAGATGGCCAGCAAACATATGGAAAGATGCTCAACATCGCTAATCATCAGAGATGAAAGTGAAAACCACAATGAGATATCACCTCACACCTGTCAGAATGGCTATCCTCAAAAAGACCACAAATAACAAATCTTGGGGAGGATGTGGAGAAAGGGAATCTTTGTACACTGTTTGTGGGAATGTAAATCAGTGCTGCCACTGTGGAACACTGTATGGAGGTTCCTCAAAAAACTAAAAATAGAACTACCATATGACCCAGCAATTCCACTCCTGTGTATATATCCAAAGAAAATGAAAACACTAATTAGAAAAGATACATTCTTCCCAATGTTCATAGCAACATTATTTATAATAGCCAAAATATGGAAGCAACTTAAGTGTGTATCAACAGACAAATGGATAAAGAAGATGTGGTATATGTACATAATACTACTCAGACATAAAAAAGAATGAAATCTTGCCATTTGCGACAACATGGATGGACCTGGAGGGTCTTATGTGTAGTGAAGTAAGTCGGGCAGAGAAAGACAAATACTGTATGATATCACTTATATGATAGAGGTAGGAGATTAAGAAGTACAAGCTACTATGTGTAAAATAAATAAGCTACAAGACTATATTGTACAACATAGGGAATATGGCCAATATTTTATAATAGCTTTAAATGGAATAAAAATTTTGAATCCTTATGTTTTACACCTAAAACTAATATAATATTGTAAAGCAGTCATAGCTCAATTTAAAAAAAAGGGGGGAAGGGTCTGAAAGAGGCATTTCCCTAAATAAAGATATACAAGTGGCCTATAAGTACATGAAAAGGTGCCTGACATCATTAGTCATCAAAGAAATACAAATGAAAAACACACTGAGATATCACTACATATCCCTTAGAATGGCTGAGATATAGAAAATCTGGAACTTTCATACACTGATTGTCAAAACGTAAAGTGATACAAACCACTTTGAAAATTTTTGGTAGTTTTTTTTATAAAGATAAACACTCATCTATCTTATAAACAAGCCATTCTACTCCTAGGTGTTTACTCAAAAGAAATGAAAACATATCTACACAGTGACTAGTACATAAACACTCATAGTTTTATTCATAAGGGCTCCAAACTAGAATCGAATAACCCGAATGTCCATCAGCTGGTGAATGGATAAATTAATTGTGGTGTCCTCGTATGATGGAATACCATTCAGTGGTAAAAACAAATGAACTACTGATGAACAGCTATGTGGATGAATTGCAAATCATTATGCTGAGTAAAGAAGGCTAGAAAAATAAGAGTACATTTTGTATTTTATATATGTGTGTGTGTGTGTGTGTGTGTGTGTGCGTAGGCAGATACATATAAGTGTGTATACCTAGTGTCTAGTTTAATATATATGTGCATGTACCTATGTACTCTACATATATGTGTATATACACATGCACATATATATCTGCTTTATGCCTCTCTAGTTTGCATTTTCTAGTTATACATATGTATGAGTACATACACACACACATATATAATAAAACCAGAAAGACATAAAGCAAACTATCTAGACATAAAGCAGATAAAACATTGCCTGAGGCCTATGGGTAGAGGAAGAGGTGAGCTGCAAAGAGGTTTGAGGGCGATGGAAATGTTCAGAACCACGACTGTGGTGGTCCTTCCAAAAGTTTTACTCAACTGTTAAAATTAATTGACACGTGCAACTTTTAGGGAAGCAGTTTATTCTATGCGAATTCTACTTTAATAAAGTTCTTAGAGAGAATAAAAAGATCAGTGTTTGGCAGGGGTTCAGGAGCAAGAGGAATGAATAGGTGGAGCACAGGGGACTTTAGGGTGTTGAAACTATTCTGTCTGATACTGTTAATGGTGGGAACATGGAGTATGCATTTGCCAAACCTCATAGAACTGTGCAACATGAGAGTGGACCCTCAGGTAAACTATGGACTGGAGTGAATGTAAGGTATCGATACTGGTTATCATTTGTAACACATGTAACGCATTAATGTGAGAGGTTAATATTGAGGGAAACTGCAGTAGGGGAGAGGGTATATGGGAGCTCTCTATACTGTCTTCTCAATTTTTCTGTAAACCTAAAACTGCTCTAAAAAAGTCTATTTAAAAAAGTGAAATACCTATATCCAACATGTACTATGGATTATCAGTCCCCCTCCTAGGATTAATTTCAAATTAATTTTTTCTTAAAACTTGAATTCAGTAGAGAAAGGAATGCTTTACTACACTTTCAGTTTCTTTGGAATTTTTCCTGTGAGTTAATTTTCCAAATGATATGTGCATTCCACATATTATATTCCTAATAAATGATATCCTTAATCTTTAACCTTCCTTTATTCTTCGTAAAAAAGTCCTCCTAAAAGACTCAAGTTAGATTCGAAATGTCACAACTAATTAACTGATTTTGGTTAGAAATGGCAAAGAATAAACTAATTTTTCTTTCCATTTTTTTACTTCTATCCTTTTTTCTCCATGGGGTGTCCCTGAAAGGGAGTTTCGGACCCCAAAACAGCCCGCGGCCCCGGAGACCCCGGCCCCAGGCTCTCCGCCACCTGCATCCCAGGGGATAACTGATTTTGGTTAGAAATGGCAAAGAATAAACTAATTTTTCTTTCCATTTTTTTACTTCTATCCTTTTTTCTCCATGGGGTGTCCCTGAAAGGGAGTTTCGGAGCTTGGTAATTGAGATGGTGATGGCTACGGATATGTCCTGTCATTTCCAGCAAATCAAAGCGATGAAGACTGCTCTGCAGCAGCCAGAAGCGTGAGTGGGCCTGTGACATCATGTGTTTTCATAGGTGTTTGACCTTGTCTTAGTCCATGTCACTGTACCTTTAAATTTTATCTCCTTCGATATGACTTTATTTAGTGATCTCATAAAATAATGATGCTTGGAGGAGAAAGCATGAGAATTGTACCTATCAAAGATATATTCTCATTAGGGCTGAAATAACAATTTGCCCCAGTAACAATTTGCCCCAATTAGAATTTAAAATATTTCTGTCAGAAATGAAATTTTGGAAGATCCACTCAATGCAGAGGCAACAAATAAAGGTCCGTGAGTGACTCTTGGATTCTTGTTGTCTTTTTAATGATGGCAGTCATTCCAGGAATGGTTTTGAGTCAGTTTCTGAGGTGTCCAGTTCAATAAACATGGAGACCTTGCTGATGAAAATCCCAGTTGTAGGATGAACTGATGGTTTTCCCCTAGTTCAGCTGCAGTGGGGTTTGAGATGGGAGAATGGAAGGGATTTTGTTTTTTTATTTTTTATTTTTAAAAAATTTTGAATTTTATTTTATTTACTTTTTATACAGCGAGTTCTTATTAGTCATCGATTTTACACACATCAGTGTATACATGTCAATCCCAATCGCCCAATTCATCCCACCACCACCACCACCCCCCACGGCTTTCCCCCCTTGGTGTCCATACGTTTGCTCTCTACATCTGTGTCTCTATTTCTGCCCTACAAACCGGTTCATCTGTACCACTTTTCTAGGTTCCACATACATGTGTTAATAGATGATATTTGTTTTTCTCTTTCTGACTTACTTCACTCTGTATGACAGTCTCTAGATCCATCCACGTCTCTACAAATGACCCAATTTCGTTCCTTTTTATGGCTGAGTAATATTCCATTGTATATATGTGCCACATCTTCTTTATCCATTTGTCTGTCGGTGGGCATTTAGGTTGCTTCCATGACCTGGCTATTGTAAATAGTGCTGCAATAAACATTGGGGTGCATGTGTCTTTTTGAATTATGGTTTTCTCTGGGTATGTGCCCAGTAGTGGGATTGCTGGGTCGTATGGTAGTTCTATTTTTAGTTTTTTAAGGAACCTCCATACTGTTCTCCACAGTGGCTGTATCAATTTACATTCCCAGCAACAGTGCAAGAGGGTTCCCTTTTCTCCACACCCTCTCCAGCATTTGTCGTTTGTAGATTTTCTGATGATACCCATTCTAACTTATGTGGGGTGATACCTCATTATAGTTTTGATTTGCATTTCTCTAACAATTAGTGATGTTGAGCAGCTTTTCATGTGCCTCTTGGCCATCTGTATGTCTTCTTTGGAGAAATGTCTATTTAGGTCTTCTGCCCATTTTTGGATCGGGTTGTTTGTTTCTTTAATATTGAGCTGCATGAGCTGTTTATATATTTTGGAGATTAATCCTTTGTCCGTTGATTCGTTTGCAAATATTTTCTCCCATTCTGAGGGTTGTCTTTTCGTCTTGTTTATGGTTTCCTTTGCTGGGACCTAAGTTTCATTAGGTCCCATTTGTTTATTTTTGTTTTTATTTCCATTACTCTAGGAGGTGGATCAAAAAAATCTTGCTATGATTTATGTCAAAGAGTGTTCTGGAAGGGATTTTAAAAAATGGTGATTTGTTAAAAACTCTTACTGAGGTTCTGTAAGTTTGGTCATCATGTGTTTGGATCCTTTGGGTTTTTACAGGATTGAAAAGCCGAAAGCATTATCCCTGATGTTGCACACGGCAGACATTAGCCATCCAGCAAAAGCCTGGGAGCTCCACCATCGCTGGACGATGTCACTCCTGGAGGAGTTCTTCAGACAGGTACCTTGTTGCTCTGCTAACCACGCCCCCACTGCTGTCATCCATGGACCTATCCTGAATTTTATATTTCAGCAACATTGTGATAAAGACTATTGCGATTACAGTCATCTTCTTTGTGGAGGGAGGGTTCACAGCTTTTTTTTTTTTTTGGTCTTCTGGTCACGTGATATTTGAATCTCACCTCAATTCTGATTCTCGGAATATTATGGTATTTCTATCCTATGCAAAAAAAAAAAATAAATAAATAAATGCATTTCCTTGTGGCAGTCTTTTGTCAAAATGTCAGCTGAGGAATGCTTTTACTTTTTTGGTGGAGTGGGTGACCAAATGGCAGTCGCTTTAACTTGCTTCTCTGTTATAATTGGCTGGATTTTTCCTTTCTAGCAGACAAACCCATGTTGTCAAATTCCAAAGCCGGGTGGGGCAATTTGAGGTCAAGAAGTCCCTAGAAACTACTGTTCCAATTATATTTAAACTTAGTACATCCTAAGACACAGGGTTGTGTTTTCTACAAGGATAGTGAGAGTCTTTAATGAGGATACATTGCTTTAAATTTTTTTTAAAAAAAGGTGTATAGAAGTAGAGAAATAAAAAGGTAAATAAATGCATAGCCCAAGACTGCTGTCTTCTCAAACCCAGACATGTGTGTTAAGCTCATCTCAAGAAGAGCTGCCATTAAATATCTGCTTTGAGATGTGAGGTCCTGAGGTTGAAGGCAAGATGACATGTAGATTGTGGGACCTGAATTACAGTTAATTCAGATTAATACAGTTAATTCATTAATTCTTGTTAATTTACTGAGGGCGGTTACAGTATGGATTCGGAGACCTCTGAGATTCCATAAAACACTATATATTAACACCAGTCTCAACTTTGTCCTCTAAACTGACAAGAGGTATACTCTTTCACTGGTTACTCAGATTTTCAGAAGCAAATTACTCTTATGATTACTCTTATTCTTATGATTCTAGTTTGAATGGAGAAATTATAGAAGGCATTTCTGTGTTTGTTTTTTTCCTTCTGAAGCTGCACACAATATCCAGTAACAAAGTGGGACTAGAGTTAACAGCATATTAGGCAAAGTTCAGAAGGCCCTTTATTGGAATTTTTATTCCAACGGGTTTGTGGTCTGGAACTAATGAAATCACTCCTCTGGTTCCCAGTGGTCTCATCTGTGTTTTGTTTTTTGGAAGGTCAGAGGATTTAAAGGAAGGTTGAACCAGATTTTTTCCTTAGTGTCCTTCCCACATTAAATGTTCTACAATTCCTTCATTCTGTCCAAGGGTGCACATCAACACGTGCACACACGTGTGTCCCCTTAAGCTGTTCTATGAATACGCCAGCAGGTACCTTATTCAGCATATGGCTGTTTCCCTTACATGGTCATTGCTTGGCCTCACAGAGTGGTTCTCAAGGGGAGCCCAAGGGCGTGAGAGGAACTAGAGCTGTACACGTGTGGCCATGCTGTATATACAAGAATGACTGCAAAATCATCCTTAATCGAGCGCTAAGTTTGAGCCATTTTTCCAGAGGTTACTTTTCTAATATTAATGAAAGAATTTTCTCCAAATCTCCACTTCCCTTATCATATGCTTTTTTTGATTATTGCTTTTCTAATAATACTCCCTATAACTAGGAATAAATATTCCTATAAAATAGGAAAATATTAAAAAAATATAAAATATCTATAGCCAGAGGTAAATCATCACTAACTCGTATAAGTTTGAGGTATTGAAGTGATTCCTTTTTTTAATTGTGAGAGAGTGAATATGAGAAATTACTTAAATATGTGAACATTTTACACAAACATAAGCTTGCACAAACATAAGCTTGAATTGAAAGAAAATGTACCAGAGGCAGTGTGAAAATAAGTATATTGAATTTCTTGCCAATTGGGAATGGAATGTTATCTCACTGGACTGGAACTATTTTTTAGCAATTATGATTCAGTAAATTATTTTTATTGACTTAATGTTTTAACCCAGATGCCATAAGCCGTGGTAAGTAATCCATGTAGGAGAAATGTTGCCTGAATTCTTAACTATAGATTTTAAATTGGACAGTTCAAATGGGAAATCTCAATGGGACTGTAGAATCTTTGAAAAAATTACATTTAGAAATTGGGTTATATTTCAAAATAAGGGCATAGCCTCAGTGCTGATAGACCAGACCTTCTATGCTTTGCTAAAAGAGTAAGTTATATCTTCAGTTTTACAACGATTTTTTACAAAATCCAAGCCACTGCCTCAAGTGTTTTACAATGAAATATTGACTTTAAGGAAGTATAAGTTTGCCTCTTTGGTGAATACATTTTGAGATTCATTTCCTTAGTATTGCTGTATATTTTTCAAACATCTCCTATAATTCTTTTAATTTCCTCTGTGTTTGTGGTTGTTTCCCCACTTTTGTTTATTTCCTATATCAGTGTCTTTTTCCTTTCTTCTGTATGAAATTAGCTAATCATTTGATTATTTGGTCATCTTTAGCTAATCTTTTTTATTTTATGATGTCAGTTACTGTTTTCATTTTTATTAATTCATTTCTTCTGCTTGAGTTTATTTTGTTCTTTTGCTAATTCCCTGAGTTGGATGCTCAATTCAATTATTTTCGTTCTGCCTGTTTGATATTAGAAAATATAAGGCTAGGAGTTTGTGTTATCATGAATCTCGTAGGTTCTAACATGCAGGTGTTCACAATCCTTTTCTAAATATTCTGTAATTTGGGTTTTGATTTCTCTTTTGCCCAAAAGTTGCTTCAGATGGAGATGTTTGTTTATGTAATTTTCCAGTGGTAGTTTCCTTTGCTTTCTACTTTTGCAATTAATTTGTGGCTTATTGAAATTTGATCAAAGGATTTTTTTCATTGTTTGGATCTTACTGTGAAACTCGTTTCTCACCTACTATATAATCAATTTTTGTGAATGTTCATGACTCTTGAAAAGTAGGTTTATTTTCTACTTACAGGGTATAAAATTCAAAGAACACCAAGCACATCCACCTTATTAATTATTGTCATTTAGGTATTTTATATATTATTTAAAATTTTTTGATCTATCACGGGCTGACAGGTGTTTCTATTATTTTCATTTTCTATGTGGTATAGTTTTTGCTTCATGCATGTTGATTCTGTGTTATTTGTGTTCTTGGATATTCATAACTGTTAGATTTTCATAGTTTACTGTACCTTTATCATTATAAAGCCCGCTTCTTTGTCTTATCTAATGCTTTTACCTAGAATTCAAATTCGGCTCATTTTAAGAAGAGACTCCTGTCTTTGCACAACTTTCTACTCTAACCTTTTCAGAGATGCTTTGATTTGGGTGTGTCTTTTAAACACTGTATATAATTGAGGTTTTTCTGTGAGTCAGTCTAAGATTCTTTTATTATTTGAAATCAGCCATATTAACATCTATTGAAATGACAGGCATCTTTGCTCTTAGGTGCTGTCATATTTTATATTATGATTTCTGTTTTTGTGGCTTCTTTTTAAATCTTTCACTATATTGGTGGCGCCATCTGCTTTGTTATGTTTTTATTTCTTCTGATGACTTGGAAGTTTTATATTATGTTCTAGTGGCCAACGTGATAATGAAAACTTTACCTCCTCTATTTATTTAGATAGTATCTATTGCCTCCCTGCAATAGTAAACTTCTACGTCCTCTTGCCGCTTCCCCAGCACCTCGTTGTAACTTGCTTAATTCTCGTAGTCTGTACCTTTGTTATTTAAATAGAGCTCTATTCCTTTATATATCAGGTTTAAATGGTATATTTGCACCCCCATTTTTAACGCATAAGAAGGACAGCACTTATTCATAACTCCCAACACCTTTCCCATTTTCCTTTCATAATATAACTAATTCCTTGTTACTGTTCGTTGGCTATATTATTTCTAAATTCTTAATATTTTCCAAGTGAGCATTCTGTCTCATGTACTATGTGCTGTTTACAAAAAACACACCCAAAACAGTGTGACCCAGAAAAGTGGAAAATAAACAAATTTGGCAAAGGCATAATTCTCCAGTTGTTCTTGTCCTGGCTCTACTCAGTGCTGGCACTTTGGCCATGGTTGATTCATTCATCTATTGGTTGGTCAAAGTTGTTCCTTGAGTGGTTTCTTCTAGAAGTGCTAAAAACCACATTTCTGTGTGTTTGCAAGTTTTTCTACTGCTGTTATAATTGGGTCACAGTTTGTCTGGGTAAGACATTTTTTTTGAATCAAACCTTCTTTCCCTGAGGTCTTTATTAGATTTTGTTCAAATGTCTTCCACCTATGAATGTTGTTATGGGGAGGTTGGAGGCCATGCTAGAATTATTTCCACGTCTAGGTGATATATCTTTTTGCTTATGTGCCCTAAGGATAATTTCTTTACCTGTGAAGCCTGGTGACATTACTAGGATATATTTTAATAATGAGTGTTCTATAATAGCTTTTCTTGGGACCTGGTGTGCTTTTTTTCTGTATAGATTCAAGTTACATTCATTAAATTTTTAATGATTTCCTTTTCCATTCGCTTTTGTTTCCTTCTTTAGGAAAAACAGTTATTCACATGTGGCCTCTCTTGTTTTTCTTCCATGTCTGTTATTTTCCTTTAAATCTTCTTTAACTCTCTGATCGGTGGTATTTTTTTTTCAGTCCTGAACTCCATGTCCCTTACTGTGTTTTTATCCAGAATAACTCTCCTTTGTTTGGCTTCCAACACAATCTTCATTTATATGATGGTTCTGTTTTTCTTTTCCATAGCTTCCCTGAGCTCTGCTAGCTCCTGGTTCCCTAAGCCCTGGTTCTTGATAATTTCAGGAGTTTCTTTCTGATCGTGGCAGTATGTTTGGTCATCACTTGGTGGCACTGTTTTTTCCGGTGAATGTTCCCTGTCTGTTATTTTTATTTTTCTGTTCCTTTATTTATTTTTTTTCTTTCCATGTGAAGTATCTTTTCATAAGATTTTTTTTCCTGGTGGTGGTGATAGTGCTGCCTCCTCTTTCTCTCTCCCCCCCTCTTTCTCCCCCCCCTTTCTCCCCCCCTTTCTCCCC
>NW_006792921.1:6995986-7003896 GCF_000442215.2 Lipotes vexillifer | reverse complement strand
CCCGCTTCTCATTCTCCTCCCTTCTTCCTTCTTTTTCATTTTATTATTATTTACCATCTTTGAGTGAAATGCATTATTTTTTGACCAACTATTTGCAGGAGATATGTGCCAGGGAGAAACTGGAACAGCAATATTCTAAGTTCCATGGTTTATTTTGAGGCTTCTATGACACGGGGTGTGTGTGTGTGTGTGTGTGTGTGTGTGTGTTAGCCTTTACTTCTTCCTGGTCAACAGTAGGCAACAGTTGTAGGATGGCTCACAGTTCAGTCTCTGTCATCCACCCACTCTCTTGCCATGCTTGTGTGTTTTCTCATTCAACATTTTCTTCTCTACTATTCCTTGGAGCTAAATAGGGTGCAGAGTAGCTCCTCACACCAGTGCTTACTGTCCCTCTGGTTTTCCCATGTAATGGATGTGGGGTACTTTTCCTGTCTGAGTGAACTTTGGAAACCTCTATCCTTCAAGCTTTATCTGAGATCTGCAGCCATAGGCCTCTTCTCTGGGCATCTTACCTCACCCCTCCCGGATATGCACAGCATTTTGCAGCCATTCCTCACATAGTTTTGATTTGAGATTACAGATTTCTCCTAATATTCGTTTGTGTTTCTGTTGTTTGTCATTCTCCTGTTTTGAGAAGATAATTTCTGAGAGGGAAGGGCAAAGATGTCTTTACTATACTTAACTTAAATCCAAAATCATAATAACTTTCTCATACCTCGTATTTGTAACTTCTTTCTCTGGGAAAGAAGAATGTATATTGCTGCATTTTGTTCAACTTGATGCTTTTGTTGCCTCCCCAATCAAATACCTTTTCTTCAGTCTACCTGGAAACACTCACTTGAGATATCACCTAACAGTCTTTTGAAGCTCTTGCATTGAGAGATGCCGTCTGCCCTGTGAACTTCCAATACAGAAAGAACCTTTGTTTCTCTTAATTGGTTTGCTGCTTACAGATAGCTGCTGTAACAAACAAAAACGCACATGTATAACAGTACACATAAAATGGAATTTTATCACCCACTCATGTAAAGTACCGACAAGTGTTTCTTGATTGGCAGATGGTTTACAATAAGCAGTGATTTTAGATCCAGACTCTACCATCTACATGGCTTCCCATGGTGCTTATCTACATCAAGCCAGCAAAAGAAGGGAGGACATTGAAACATAGGCATAGGTGGTTTTATAGGCCAGAACTGTGGTGGAAATACATCCCCTCTCCTCCTGTTTTATTATCTAGCACAAACTGGCACAGATTCTGGGAATCGTAGTCTAGCTACATGTGGACAGGAAATGGAGGGGCGCGGTGGTTTGTGAACAACTAACTGCCTAATTGCTCTCCCAGCTTGCTTGTGATAAATGTCCAAGTGACCTTGAGTGTTTCTAACCAAATTCATCTTTTCATTCATTCAACTAACATTCCTTGTGTTCCTTTTGTAGATTGATTCTGTGACCTTATCAGTCAGTTATCTTAACCCCCACCACAAGAATGGTAGTTATTTATTTTTCAGCACTGTCCTGGAAGAAAAAAAAATGAGTTCCTTTAAAAAAAAAATCCTTTGTGCTGACTGAGGCTTTCCCCCTTTTTTTGAAAATATTGACCTCTTTAGCAAAGAGGAAGGTGTATGAATAATTCCACAAGGGCCAGTAGTTAAAGAGTTGTACAATATTGTATCAGTCAAGCTGGATTCGCCTGTGGAAGAACATTCTTCTGTATTACTTTCCGCGTATTTTTTCCAATTTATAAATGTATCTGTCCTCCAGAGGGAATTCAGGGACCACTATCTTAAAATAGGTTTTTAGTAGTTGGTGGTAATAGTTAATTAAATCCAAAAGATGTAAGTGACGTGTGGATGTGGGTATGGACAAGTCCATGGGATAAGAAGTTGCTTAATATCATGCACTTTTTCAGTAATAAAATCCAAATTAACGCATACATCTTAATAGTCAAGTGGTTAGTGTTCTTCTAAGCCACACCCATTAAAATGCACCAACAAAACAACTTATATCCCTGCTTCATAAGGAATAAGAGTGGGTTTTATTTGTGTTAGCTGAGCTAGCCCACTAAACCAGCTACACAACCACAATTTACGTTATAAATACTCTTCCTTCTCGTCATACTGCCCAAGTACAAATAGCTTTGGAGTAAGTTATTTTCATCATGCCACTTGAGAGATAGAGCAGCCCTCAGCAAGGCATACTCAGAAACAGAGGGACCATTGTGTCCCATGGGCTGTTCATACAGGAAAGAGTACAGAAGGAACTAAGCCACTTCAGGACTGTTCCTGAGACCCTTGGATGTCCCCAGCGCCCATTGTGACCCCCACTATTCAGCTTCCTCATTCGCCCATTCCTTTTCCTTCTTTTCAATAGATCTGAAATGTTCATGTGAACTAGCATCCTTTCTCTTTGATAACATGCCTTAGAAAGAAAAAGCATTGTTTTTGAACTGTGGTTGTCGAATTAGGTTATTACTCTTTATTTACTGTAGGTTCATTGGCGATATTTATTATAATCAGAGTGTAACAATTAGATGTAACAAGTTCACTAAAAGTTTCTCAGATCTTCACTTAGATGGTAGAAATATCTACTGGGAAACAATAATTGTTCTTTTAATTTATTTATATACATTTTGTCACTTAATCTTCATCGTTACTTGATGACATAGGGATTATTATCCCACATTTGAATTGAACGTGTGCGGCTTCCCTGGTGGTGCAGTGGTTAAGAATCCGCCTGCCAATGCAGGGGACACGGGTTCGAGCCCTGGTCCGGGAAGGTCCCACATACCGCGGAGCAACAAAGCCCATGCGCCACAACTACTGAGCCTGCACTCCAGAGCCCACGAGCCACAACTGCTGAGCCCGTGCACCTAGAGCCCGTACTCCACAACAAAAGAAGCCACCGCCATGAGAACCCCGCGCACTGCACTGCACCGCATCGAAGTAGCCCCGCTCGCCACAACTAGAGAAAGCCTGTGTGCAGCAACGAAGACCCAACACAGCCAAATAAATAAATTTATTTAAAAAAAATTGAAATGTGGAGAGGGAATATAAACTTCCTATGATCACACAGGTGGCGAGAGCAAGGCCAGATTCAAGCCCAAGTCCGTAGCCATCAACCTGGGCAGATTCTTTTCTGTTAAATTGAATCAGCACAACTTTGCGGCTCTCAGAAGGGTGACACATTTTCCCTTTCCTCTGGGCGTGTGACTGAAATATTGCGCTCTGGTTCAGAACGGTTTTTAAAAATCATCTCCATCGCTATTTAGACTTTGCATAGCACTTGCTTATTATAGTCTTGCTTTTTGGTGAGATTGAGAACATATTGGCCAGAGAATCATGTTTTATTATTGTCTGACTTGATAAACACAAACAATTATTTACTTTGCTTCTTTTTCATTCCACTTTTCATCATCACTGAGCCCTGCAGTGAAGACCCCAGAAGCGCTTATTCCAGTTGTTTATGGCTTTAGGTAGCACTTGGAGAATGAGTCCAAATCAGTCCAATTAGAATTGGTGTCTTAGACACTGCCCACAACTGGGAGGGATTTGCTGGCTCAAGAAAGGCCAGCACAGGGCAGGTCAGCACAGGGCAACTGGAGAACACACAAGAATTCTGACTGCTGTGCTGGCTCTAGGCCACAGGACACATTGCTTTTCTTATTTTCCTTGGGGGACCTATTGCTTTCTGACGAGGCTTTCTATACAACAGCATGCACCTTTGCAGTTGGATGGAATGATTGGACCCCGGAGGGCTTCAGCCTCCTGGTGCCTTTTATGCAGAGGAGCAGGTCCCAAAAGGACATATTACATAATGTAATGGGAATAATTAAAATAAAGACCAGTGGCCTTTGTGGCAGCTGAAGTTGTGAAATAAAATCTGGGCAGCTCAGCCTGTTGTTGTTAATTTACTTTGACCTCCTGTTTTTCTAGGGTGATAGAGAAGCAGAGCTGGGGCTACCTTTTTCTCCTCTGTGTGACCGAAAGTCCACCATGGTTGCCCAGTCACAAGTAGGTACGTGTTTGCCAATCCATTGGATGGAACGAGAAACCAGAAAGGAGTGTCTGGAAGTAAGCTCAGATGCTCCCAGTGATTCTTCAGCTGGGAACCTGGCTCCATTCTGCTTGCCGTGCTCATGGCTTTGGCTGGTTGCGCTGATGGAGCAGCTCTCCCCAACCTTCTCCCTGGAGTATAGCTGGTTCCCAGGAAGATTAGACAGTGACACTCTGCTGTCTCCATCATTCCCTGCCAAGAGAAAAAGGGACCTTAACACTAAGGCCATGACAAGAATTAGTGGTGGGAAGCCCATTCTATTTCAGTCTCTCCATTCTGCATGCAATACCAGAAGTTTCCTCAGTGATGCTTCCTCTAGCCCTGTTTCCAGGACAGCACCATTTCCTGGATGACCCTACTTCCAGGAATGGCTCTTTAAAAATGTTTCCTTCCCCTTCCTCTTTCCTCCCTTCCTTCCTCCTCTCTCCCTTCCTCCCTCCTCCCTCCCTCCCTTCCTTCCTTTAAAAAAAAATTTAGCACTTTTTTTTTTTTGGTAAAGTTAACTTTTACACTGCTAATAACCATAATATATGGGCATTACAGAATTCTTCAGGTGGGAGGGAGGGTACCAGTGCCAAACGTAAATTAAATGTCATCAGTGATCTCCACCTTGGAAGAGTCTGAAATCATTCAAAAAATAAATTCAACAAAGATTTATTGATTTTTTTCTACTTCTGTTTTGGGGACTTATTAATTTTTTTCATATTAATATATTGAGTTCCTGTTAGGTGTAGGTCACTGCTAGACACTGTAACAGATGTTATAAAAAAGAACAAAGACAAATTATACATTGTGTCTGCTCACAAAGACATTGAACCAGTATTGGGTGGTAGGCAAGAGATTGAGAAAACAAAATCTATTAGATTGTTACAATGCTAAGGTAGAGATTGTACATGGTACAATGAGATACAGAACAGAGTGTGTGAACATTAGGCCCAGAAAGACTTGTTTAAAGGTAATATTTGAGTTGAGTCCTAGGAGATAAGTAGGCAGTGTCTAGGCAAATGGTGATATGTGTTAGAGGTGGATAGGGGTGGGTGGAAGGAAATTGCAGACAAGGACCAGCGTATACTAAACAAGGAAATTTAAAACAGTATAGTATTGTCAGGGAATTAATTACAAATAGTTCCATTTGGCTGGAGCAGTAGGTAGGGAGTAGGATGTGGTGAGGGACATGTTTGGAGAGAAAATCAGGTCCAGGTTAGGAATAGCGTGTGCTTATACTTTCCTGTAGGAAATGAGGGCATGGCTAAAGAATTTTAAGTAAGGTTAAAACTATATATAAATTGATGTTTTAGAGTAAGAATCAGCAAACTATAGCCTGTGGGCCAAATCTGTCGAACTGCTTGGTCTTGTGAATACAGATTTATTACAACACAGTTAAGCTCATTCATTTGCATATTGTCTATGGCTGCTTTTGCACTACAGTGGCAGAGTTAAGCAGTTGTATGACAAACTCCTTTGTTTAGGTTTTGTATGTGGCCCACAAAACCTAAAATATTACTATCTGGCCCTTTACAGAAAAGGTTTGCCAATCCCTGCTTTAGAAAGATTTCTCTATCAGTAGTATGGAGGATTAATTGGAGGCTTTTGAGTTAGAGGCAAGGGCTCCAGCTGGTGCTTCCTGCAAAGGGAGGAGATGTTGAGTATCAGAACTAAGGCAATACAGGAGAGAGGCAGCGCATAAAACATTAAGGATTCAGCTGGATGCAAGGCTAAGATAAAGGCAGCAATCTAGATTGAGCGGTTGAGCCATGTCCTATTTACAAGGACTGGAGGGAAAGCTGATGAGTTAGTTTGGGTTTGGACATGTTGAATGAATTTAACTTGTGAGAAAAAAAAAAGGTGAAAATACTGTCATCAAACACTTCAATTTCAGCTTAAAATTATACTGCAATTAACTGCAATTCAAATTTGGCTATCAGTGTTTCTTTATCAGGACACTATTGGTATTTACTTGGGACAATTCTTGTCTTGCCAATTACATTACAGGAGTTTTTTAGCATCCTTCACTGCTGGGCATTAAATGCCAGTATCACTTCCACCTTGGTCACTGTAAAAACCAAATAAACATTTGTATATTTCCAAACACTATATTTCCGTTGACTGGTATTTAGTTTCATGTGGCTGTGTAATGAGTTATCACCCTTAGTTCCAGATTCTGTATTTTCTCCTGATGTGTCACAGAACACCTGGGTATTTTTGAACTGTTGAGACAGTCAGTCTAGCCCAGCATCAACTATCTCCCCAGCATGGTGATCTCTCAAAGGTATAGTTCCAGATCTGACCCTTCTCCTAGTTTCCAACCCTGTTTCTTCCAATTCTTTTGACCCTCTTCCATCTGGATAGGTCCCTGGTACCTCAAGTCAGCAAATCTAAGACCAAGCCCACCATCTTCCTCCCCAGTCACATTCTCCCCCATTGTCCCTGTTCTCTCTGACTTCCGGTTGGAAGTCTCTGACAGATCCCACCTAGAGGCAGGACCACCTCCTGCTGTGCATGTATCTGTGCCTCCATCACACTCTCACCTTAAAATGACACTGGATCTTGCCTTCCTTACCTTGCCTTTGAGCTATTGCAACAGCTTCTAAAATGAGTTTCCCAGCCTCAGCCCCTATTGCTCTCTCCCTTCCCATCCATCTTGCCAGATTAACTTTCCCAAATAACATCAGAAAAAAATCTTATTACAATGCTGCCCAGACATCTCAAGGGGCTCCTAGTGCCTATCTAAATCCTAACCTTTAGCCTGATACTTAAGAACCTCCCTCCTGAGCTGATAATGACCTGCCTCCCCAGGCTTTCCCTTTCTGACTTGAAAAGAATCCCTAAGCTCCAGTCATTCTCCAGACACATCCTGTACTTTTCCCTATCCTTGTCACTTTGCTTATTTCACCCCCTGCATCTAGAATGAATACCCTTAAGGGCTCAGCTCAAACATCACAACCTCCATGATGCTGTTTGCAGCCTTCTCGGTGGGAGGGAAAATATCCTCCCTCCCTTACCTTCTCAGGGGCCTTTATTTGGGCTTCTCCTTTAGCCCTTTCCGTTTTTGTGCTCATTTAATTCCTCCTATAAGCTTCCAAGGGCAGGCAGGTTGAGTTACACATCTTAGTCTTTTATGCAGCACCTATTACATCGTTTTTTTACATAGTAGATGTTGAACTTGCATTTTTAAGCACTTTATTGAGCTATCTCCTAAAAAGTTATAGGAAGGTTATGTAGGAGAAATGGAACTGACTCATGATATTCAAAACAAGGAATATATTAAATGATTAAGAGCAACCTATTCTCTCCTAATCTGATCTGGCGCTCCTATGGAGATGAATTTTAAAAGAAAGATACAACCCATCTGTTGGCATGGGAACATATGGAAAGGCCCAAGTTAATAAGCAGTTCCTCTGAAGTTTTGCTATTTCTCTTCAGGCTTCATTGATTTCATTGTGGAACCCACCTTCACAGTGCTCACGGACATGACAGAAAAGATCTTGAGTCCACTAATTGATGAAACCTCTCAAACTGGTGGGACAGGACAGAGGCGTTCAAGGTCAGTGCTGAATCTTGAAAGCTGGGGGTCAGGGTGGCCTGTCCATGGGGATAGACTTCTTCTGGAAGGGATGGCGGTGGTACTTCATAATTATGTTCATCCTACCTCCTCCTTATAAAAGAGAAAAGGAGGGGCTTCCCTGGTGGCGCAGTGGTTGAGAGTCCGCCTGCTGATGCAGGGGATTAGGGTTCGTGCCCCGGTCCGGGAGGATCCCACATGCAGCGGAGCGGCTGGGCCCGTGAGCCATGGCCGCTGGGCCTGCGCGTCTGGAGCCTGTGCTCCGCAACGGGAGAGGCCACAGCAGTGAGAGGCC
>NW_006792921.1:6994379-6995804 GCF_000442215.2 Lipotes vexillifer | reverse complement strand
TCCAGAAAAAAAAAAAAAAAAAAAAAGATAAAAGGAGGGCTCAAAGTTGTACTCTCCAGGCTGGCCTGTAAGGGGATGACCAGGGTCTAGGTGATGACCAGCAGGTTCCCAGTACCAACCCCCCACCCCACATTCTCTCTTTTGGCGGCTTTGCTCACAACAGCATCAGTCACTGCACTTTACCTGCTGTGCCCAGAGGGTCCTTGCTCCCCATACTCCAAAAGGAAAGTACCACTGATCAGAGTTATCACAAGAAATGAAACTGACTTTCTAGGTTCAGGAAGAAAATAGAAAAAAACTGAAATTTTAAATCACCTTCTGCCACAACTTCACTATATTGAGGGTAGTTTAGTAGTCAAAGAGCACAGCCTCTGGAGTCACAATCCTGGGTTAAACATCCTGATTCCATTACTTATTAGCTGTGCCATCTCAGGCAAGTTGCCTCAGTTTCCCCATCTGAGAAAGCATGGATTATACTCACAGGCTACTGGGAGGATTAAATGAATTATTTAATCTCCGTAAAGCCCTTATAACAGGGTCCAGCACAGGGGAAGTGTCAGCTACAATAAAGCTAACGCTCGGTCTTTACTAGTCGTATTACCAGTAGTACAACTCTCCCCTCCTCCTCGTCCATGCAAAACCTTGGGCTTTGTCATAAAGGAGAGAAATGTAATGAAGAAAAAGAAGAAAAGAGCAAGAGAAGGAGTAAATAAGAGGAAGAAAGGCAAGAAGAATTTTAGGACAGTGGGACCCCTGGGATGCTTAAGGTGGAGGGACCCAGTCAAGGCTGCTAACAAGGAGGACAGAAGCCCGCTGCCCGAGTCCCACAGCTCCATAGCTCTGCCGGCGGTGGGCTGAGACCTGCCCTACTTATCTAGTCAGTCTTGGTTGTCATTCAGTGGATTTGCATTTGTGTCAGTCACTACTGTAGCTCCTTGGAAGTGTGTGATGCTTCAAAGTTTCCCAGAAGGATGGTACTTTCTGTATTATAATATTATATATATTACTGTATTCCCTACGTTTAAAGCTTAAAATGATATCATCTTTAAAAAGGTCTCCTGCACGACCGATCTCCCACAACCTCCGTGCTGTCTGTGCCTCTCCACCTTCCCCAGGAACATAAGGAAATCACCTTACTCTGGCCTTGGGGATCCTGAGATCAGGGATCTTGACTTCAGGGGGAGGGAGAGCTGGAAAGAAAGAGGACCAAGTGACTGGGTAACTTGGAAAAGTGGTCAGTGTGGAGGCAGGTGGGTGAACTGTGGAACCAAGTAGAAGTCAAGTTTAAATGCATTAATTTCCGAAAGTCAAAGGCAGAGAATTCTTGTGTGGGGAACCTAGTCATATGGAAAAAGAACATCAGAAATATGGGGACTGTGGGGACGATCAGTAGTCACGAGGCTGAAATCTTGGGGTTTTGTTTTC
>NW_006792921.1:6982831-6994369 GCF_000442215.2 Lipotes vexillifer | reverse complement strand
CCTGCTGAATATGGAGACTTTCCCAGCTGTTGAATATGGAAAATAGGAATTACAAAGCTCAGGCCCCAGGAATTTCACAGAGTGAAATTGAGTGTTAACTGAGTGTTAACCACTCTTCTCTTAGGCTTGTTCATCGGCACACATTTTCCAAACGCTAACCCTCCTCTTCCTTATGGTTTTTTTTTTGAATTTTTGAATTTTATTTTATTTATTTTTTTATACAGCAGATTCTTATTAGTTATCTATTTTATACATATTAGTGTATGTATGTCAATCCCAATCTCCCAATTCTTCCATATGGTTTTTTTTTGTCCTCCAGTTTGAACAACATCAGTTCGGCAGATGCAAAGCGATCAGGTGTCAAGAGCTCTGGCTCAGAAGGAAGTGCCCCAATCAACAATTCAGTCATCCCTGTTGACTATAAGAGTTTTAAAGCCACTTGGACTGAGGTGGTGCACGTCAATCGGGAGAGATGGAGGGCCAAGGTGCCCAAAGGTAACGTGCTGCTGGGGAATATTATCCAGACCACTCAGACCTGCTTACAAAGCAAGGCACTGCCGCCCCTGATTTATAGGTGTTGCAAATGAAGCACAAACTCAGGATATAAATTCAAATTGCTGAATGTTAGGATCGACCATCTTTTGATCTTCATTATACCTAACACTCAGTGCACGAGAGAATGAGGCTGACCACCAAGCTTCCTGACAGCGTGACCTTTGTGCTATATGACCAGAATCTTCTCGAAATGAAGATTCTACAGAGAATGGGTGTTGCTATTTCTCGGTTTCTGCTAGGCTATTTTGTCATTCTTATTTCATGTCATGCGGCACATTTATGAGGCCTTTATTCCTTCTTTTATCTAAATGAAGCCTAGCCAGTAGCCACTTCGGCCATTATGTTGGGATAGAAGGGGCTTTAATCTCCTTACATGCATTTTTATCTTTCATGTTCTCAATTTCCCTTCATCCATTACTCAGGCTAACCTTCTAAGATGAAGGTAATGTGCAGGCTAACAGAAATTTGAAGACAGAAAAGTCATCACTCTTGATACTAGAAACAAACAAACAAAAAACCCTGAAATCTGTTTTTCTGAAAGCTGAAATTCATTTGCTCATATGCATGTTTGTGTCTATTGAGCATGTGCTACATGATTGGTACATACTACATGCTCATGCTATAGTCTAGGTAGGAACACATCCCTGAGGTAAGTCTTAGGAAGCTGTGATGCCTGATTCCAGAGAGGGCACAGACGTGGATGGCTCTAGAGCTCAGGAAGGAGACTGATCTCAATGGAGTTTGTGGAGGTGAGCCTTCAATAACAGTCAGTTTTCGCCAACATCTATTGAATGCCTGCCGTATGCCAGGCTCTGTACTCTGTGTTATTCACAGAGGTGAATAACAGACATCCTTGTCCTCAAAGCTCGCAGTCTCCTGGGTGGGGCAGGGAGGCATTTGTACAGAGTTTCTTTCA
This sequence comes from Lipotes vexillifer, assembly GCF_000442215.2. Classification (NCBI taxonomy): domain Eukaryota; kingdom Metazoa; phylum Chordata; class Mammalia; order Artiodactyla; family Lipotidae; genus Lipotes; species Lipotes vexillifer. The sequence goes on along the minus strand of NW_006792921.1, from coordinate 6,992,898 downwards.
AAGTAAGAATGGGAGTTCAGTTGAAGCTTTGCACTCATCCCCAGCACCTACTGGCCCCAAGCCCCAGACACTCATTATAGGCAAGGAAAGTTTTATCTCCGGTCACAGCATCGCACACTTTTATCCACCCAGTGTCTGCACAAGTGAGAAGAGTAGGAGTAGACAGGCACAGCACATTCTGGCAGTCTTGGTCCTCAAACATTGGGGGCAGGGGGCTGCTTCTAGTGTGGAAGAGATGAGACCTCACTGCTGGAGTTATTCAAAGGCCAACACTGCATCCTGTCCAAGTGGCTGTTCAGTTCAGGTGGGGCAAAGGGTTTATCTTTACGACTCTTTTAAGGCATAATTGGACCCTTATCATTTGGGGACAGAGGTTGCATCCTGAGCTCTGGAGGGAGCCAACGCCTCTTCCATATTTTAGGTGGGGCCTCTCACAGTCTATTCAGATGCTTTAAACATTGAAATCCTCCCTGTTGGCAGGCACTGCAAGCAGCAATGGTAGCTACTGCATCATTTCAAAGAAGCACTCTCTGCGGGCCTCTCGCTGCTGTGGCCTCTCCCGTTGCGGAGCGCAGGCTCTGGACGCGCAGGCTCAGCGGCCATAGCTCACGGGCCCAGCCGCTCCGTGGCATGTGGGATCTTCCCGGACCGGGGCACAAACCCGTGTCCCCTGCATCGGCAGGTGGACTCCCAACCACTGCGCCACCAGGGAAGCCCCCAAAGAAGCACTCTCTTATCATCAATTACACTCGTTACACTTGAAAATTCAGTTCCTGACAGCACTGCAATTGAAAGTGGTGCTTCAAAATAATTCGTTTGCTAAAATTACCTTCTGAAACTAATCACCTGGGGGAGCATTAGACAGTTCTTTTCTAGGAGAAAATTGGCCCTTTAAAAAGAACAGATAAATAAACACTAATAGTTTTTAAATATGTGAGGTATGCTGATAGAGATAGTCTTAAGCTAACTTGTCCCTAACCTTGGTTGGGGTGCTCGAGAAGGCATCTTGTAGCTAGGATTTAAAGGATGCCTGGGGTTGAGCCATGAATTTGGAAAGGGAGAACAAGGAAAAAGGGGTAGACAAAGGCACACATATATTTCGTGGGAGGATAGTTTGGGTATCAAAGCAAAAGTTGGGAAAAGAGAGAGTTGAATCCCTACTTGCCCTGTGCTCTTTGGCAAATTCAGGCAGAGTCTTTGAGAAAAATTCCCTTTGGGGGGATGATAATAGACATCGCAGAGTTGATGAAAAGAACGGAAATTACATATGTAAAGCACTGAGGACAGAGCCTGCACATGGTTAGTGCCTGATAAGTAGTAGCTGTTATTTTGAAAAACTGGAAAAGAAAGTTAGAAGTTTGAATGCAAAGTTAAGAAGGTGGTGGTCAAAATGCCCACCTATAATTAATATTTTATAACATTTTCAGCTTCCCAATAATGCCGTTGGCTGGTTGGCTGGTATTAAGAAATTCAGTTTGCATCTGTTTTTCCATTGGTGATTGGTTTGTGCTATACTATTCCAGGCTGTTTTGCTCATGATTCTTTTTTACCAGAAAACCCCGATTTCAGCAAAGGCTGCCCTGCATGGGGCACTTGAATATATGTTGTTATTAAATTGATCAGAAATGGAATTGGATCTAAAGTCTTAGTTTTATTAATCAAACTGATTTACAAAGCTAGCTAGGCCAGAGCGCATAGTTGTGAGGAAAAATTGAATCAGTATTTTTTTACAGCTCTTAGGGCTGAAAATCATTATTCCCAAACAAAGATATGTAGGTATAACAATTTGCAAGTCTGATAAATATTGATCAGTTTCCATTCAGGATTTAATACTTTTTAAACATTTTTTTCTGGTGTAAGAATAGTAGGTGTTTAGGTTATCATGCTGAAATATAAACAAAATATATAAAGAAGAAAATAAAAATCACTCATAACCTCTCCAGCCAAATATAACTACTGTTGAAATTCTGATGTAATTCTTTTTAATTCGGTTTTCTATGCATATTTATAAGTAAAAATTTCCCCTTGAGATTATAATGTATGTAATATAGTATTTTCCTTCTCTATTTCTATTTTGAAGATTTTATTCTGATACTGACTATTCTTAGAAAATATGATGTAAATGGCTACATTGTTTGGAATACCATAGTTGAACCATTTCTCTGTTACTGAGCATTTTGGTTTCTAGTTCTTCATTATTGTATATAACATAGTTATGAACATACAAGTTCAGCAGTCTTTGAGCCTACATCTGATTATTTAGGGTACATTTCTAGATATGGAATTCCTCTGTCAAAGTAGATGAAAAATTCCAAAGCTCTTGATGTATATTATCAAATTTCTTTCAGGAAAGTTTTTTTTTTAAACCGTGTTCTCTTTCAGTAGAAGTGTAGCGAGAGTGCCATTTCCCTATATTTTCCCCCTTTATTTTTCTCATTGGGATGTTTATATTTTTATTACTGATTAATAATAACTTTTTATATATTAAGAATAGTAACTCTTCAGTTGACAAACTGTCTTGCAGTTTCTGCCCTACCTCTGTCCAGTTAGTTACTTTGTCATATATTATACCTTTTAACTTTGTTTGTTTTTTTAAAATATATCCTATTTTTATTTTACTACAGATTATCTTCATATTTTTTATTGAATTATGTCTCTATCAAGGTAAATATGAAATAGTTTATAACGATACTCCTTTGCAAGTGCTGAGAAGTTTATTGAGTTTTTAAAAACTCAGCTTTTATTGAAACAATAAAAGCTTTTCAACCTAGGTGATTGTAGGTAAATTGCTATTTTACAATTAACTTATTCTTTAATATTATTTTAAATATTTGCATCAAGTTTTATATCTAGCTTAACAATTATTTTTATTTAACACTATGACGTACTAGTTTTACTGTATATCATTAACATATTTTCCTCATTCTGAGTTTTTTTTCCGGCCCCGCTGCGCGGCTTGCAGAGTCTTAGTTCCCCGACCAGAGATTGAACCTGCTCCCTCGGCAGTGAAAGTGCAGAGTCCTAACCACTGCACTGCCAGGGAATTCCCTCATTCTGAGTTTTTAATGTTGATTGAATTTTTCTTTCAGCTGAAGCACTTTTGCTAAAATTTTTAGAAAGGTCCAATGGGAACATCTTCTGAGTCCTGAATTGGCTGGGAGTACCTTTCTGTTGTTCTTGTATATAATCAAAAGTTGACTATTCAGAATTCACATAGTATCTTGGTTGTCTTTATTAAGTTAGTTTCTCTCCTTTTCTTTCTTTCTCTCTCTATTTGTAGGTGGTTTAGGTAGGCATTTCAGAGAATTATATTAAGGAATAATTAGCCCAATATCATTTTTAACCAAGAGCCTATAGTATCATTATTCAGAAAGGCAAATTAAATGAAGAAATCAATGTATTTCTCCAAGACTGCACAGACATTCAGTGTGGGATAGGACCAGCTCTCAGGAGGAATGTAATTTATAGATCATGAGGGCTGTGCTCTACCTTAAGTCTTTAGCTCCTTGCTTTTGGCCATTTTCATAATGATCACATCACTACAGATGGTGTGAAATGGAAAGCAGAAGGAACTGAGATTGAACTACAGTGTTTGCTTTCTACTAGTCTAGGAGCCTAGGAGTCCCATGGATGTTAAATCTAAAACCTGAAAAGTTCATTCTTTGTATATATGTCATCTCTGGAGCTGTTACCATATGCAAATTAATTGTTCTGTCACCTACTTTGTCTCATAGTAGGAAAGATTTTATGTATATTAATATTTCACCTTGAAAATATAAGGGGATTGGATTACAGTGGAACAGATGTTCCTTCGGTCAATTTATTTTCTCTTATTTATGTGTTTGCTTGTTTTTGTGTACTTATTTTGAGTAGTAGCACTGGATGCTGATGGCTGATCACACTAATATCAGATATTTCAGAGATACAAAGAAGAGATAGGAGTAGAGTAGAGAAGTTGTGGAACGTTTCAGAGCCATCCATTGGAACATGATTGCTGCAGAGAAAGGAATCATGTCGGGTCTGATTATGATGTCATAAGAGCTACCATTCACTAATTTAAACACTAATTGCCTGCTGTCAACTGTAGTTGAGCCCAAACAGACTTGTTTCTGAAATGTACCCCCCGGTTTTGGGGGTTGTTTTTGCTAGATTTTCCACAGAAAATTGGTCTGACTCAGTTGTCAAATGAATTTTTCTTGCTCAGATAATATGTTGCACTCTTGTAGCAAAGCAGAATTTAACACCTTCAGCTTTCATCAAAATTACTTTTAACTTGGGGATATTTTGAATGTTGAAAGTTTGCAGTAGATTCAGTGGGGATTCTGTGAGAGGATTATACATTATTTTACCTGATATCTGAGTATAAATGAATTCTCTTCCCCCTTGGCCCTCTCTCCCTCTCTGTGTAGTAAGTACAGTCATCTTTTTACTGACCTATAGTTAAATACAGTCAAATGGCTAATTTTTTTCAGGATAGGACTTTAGGGTGTGTATAGTTCCTGTATTTTATACTGGTCTGGATTGCTGATGATGGAATATGAGTCAGGTTCATTGGCAGATAGGGTGAATCACACCCTCTGTGTACATTTCATTTAGTCAACAGATACTCCATGAGCATCTGCTAGGTGCCAGGCGTTATACCAAGCACTGGGAATTCAGTGATGGAGACGACATTTGACCTTTGTCCTCGGGACATTACAGAAGGATGAGAGGAAGTCTGGACGAACATTCTAGGGAGCCTTCTGTTGGCCTGCAGCCTACTTGAGGATGCCATCTCCCTATCTTCTGCAAGGGCATTCTTTTACTCTTTAGTTGTACCTTTCTGTAGGAGTCAGAAGACATATTATACTATATAGGCACATAATTATGCAATTTTGTTAAGAAATTTTTCGTTACCTTTTCACTGTAAATTATAAATACATCCTGTTGGGAAGTAGAATATCATGAAATATTGAATGGCAAACATTTAAAATTTAAATCGGTGCTTATCAATCCTTATTGCATGTTAGACTCATCTGGAGAGCGTTAAAAAATATCCTATTTTTGCCTCTCTCCCTCCAGAGTCTGACTTAATTTGTCAGGGGTGAGGCCAGGGTATTGGTTTGGATAGGTGGTTAGATGAATCAATGAAAGGATGAATGAAAACTTCATAAAATATTAAGGAGGACATCTGAGCCAGGCAAATGTAAGGGCAGGAAGAGTAAAATGAAGCCAGAGGTCATAGACACGCACAAAATACAATGCCATAAAGCCCGGCGAACGTGTGAACCTGGAACCACATCTGGGCTTTGTGCTCTTTAGCAGCTGAAACAAAGGGAAACGTGATCACATGCATAACCACTCTGGTGCCCATTAGATTAAAATCTCACTTGTCATCTACGAAAGCCAGCTGTTTTCAGGACCAGGGCTAACCAAGGGAAGTAAAGAAGACCCCTGGTAATGAGGTGTGGGGCATTTGTAACACATCTAGAGAAAAAAGTGCAATAATGCTTTTCATAGTGGAGGTTGGAAGCCCTTTTGAGTGAATTGAATGCTAGGCAGTGAGTCTGTAGACCTTAAGGGAGGATTAGTTTCTGTTAGGTGCCTTTTGTTGGTCTCTGTAGGTTACTTCCTACAATCCAGCTCCACTTCACTGCCTCCAAGGCTCTGCATGATCTCAGACTTCGCGTTCCATCATATTACTCTGCTTTACTTTTCTGTAAAACTCTTTTCACCATCTGAAATTATCCTAGTGATTTGTTTGCTTAATTATGGTATTTTCTACTCTATAAGTCTTCTTGCTTGCTGCTGTATTCCCAGTGCCTAAAACAGTACTTGACACTGTAGCTGCTCAATAAATATTAGTTGAATGAATGTATCCATTTTTCCATGAATCCTTGACCATAGGCAATTACACTATGTTTTTGATTAAACACAGAGCCAGACCCTTTCACAGTCAACCAAATTGGAAATATGGCTGACATCCTCTCATTAAAGAGGAAGACACAGACCAGCATCCCTGGCCAAACTAAAGGCCACCTCTCACCCTGTGGACAGTTTGAAGACCATGGTTTTTTGTGAGGCCTAATTACCCTCCTCCTACTTTTAAATTTACAGACAGTGGCCTGCAACAGTATTATTCTAGTGGTGGTTATTTTCCCTGTATTTTGGGTTTGTAATCAGTTTTTTTATGTTTAAAGTCCAGTTCCTAAGCAAATCTACATGAAACTTCAGTTTTTACTGGGCTGTGGGAGAGCTTTGTAATGTCTCTGAGCCTCAATTCCACATCTGTAAAATAGGGTTACAATAATAGTAGCTGCTGTATGAGGTTGAGAATAAGAGGACGTAATCCTTGGAAAGCTCTTAGTATAATACCTGGCATAGAGGACACACTCAAGAAACTTATTAATGGTAATATTAATATTAATAATGCCAATTACAGGATTGGTTTATTAATTATTATTATCCTTATGATTACTTTCTCCCCATCCTCTTCTTCTGACCCACTGTTTTCAGAAATGACATCACCATGAACAGATTTTATTGGTTTCCTGAATATACATACCAATCTGACTTGAATTAACCAAAATTATACCCCAAACACACAGTAAACACCTTAGGTCATTTTAATGCATTAATTCCCAATGCAAATTCTTGCTTTTGTTCAAAGAGGCAATTCTCCTAATGGCAGGACCTCCTTTTACATTTTCTCCACCTTTCCTGGCTTGTTCTGGATGCAGAGGAGAAGGCCAAGAAGGAAGCAGAGGAAAAGGCTCGCCTGGCTGCAGAGGAGAAGCAAAAGGAAATGGAAGCCAAAAGCCAGGCTCAAGAAGGTGCATCCGGTAAAGCCGAGAAGAAGGCATCTGGGGAAGCTAAGAATCAAGTCAACGGGACAGGAACAAACCAAAGTGACAGCCCTCGTGGGAAAAGTTCCAAAGCTGAGAAGTCATCAGGAGAAAAGCAACAGAATGGTGAGTAGGATTGCGCCGGTGAAAGGCTCTTTTCAGGGTGCTAACGATGTGATGAATGGATGCTGGCAAAGGACAGGTCACAGAGCAGGGCTGCCCTGGCCATCCAGATGCTGCTGATCATACCTCCCTAGGCTGTGGATCCTATTAGGATCCCATCAAAAGCAGCCAAAAGCTTGCTTAGGCCATGCTCTCTGGGGAGATTTATATCTTTTGGGCCCTTTCCAGCTGGGTAGTTCTGGAGACTCTGGCCAGCGCCTGCCTACCAGCAGGGGAAATTCCTATTAGCAGTCCCAGCGCATTCCTGAGTGCTTAGCACAGGAATGAATGAATAGAAAGGCAGTCTTCTGTAGGTACCATCCCCCTGGCAGGGCCGGGACTCATGTCTGCCTAAGGTCTATTTCCATAGTATTGTCTATATATCTGTAGGTGAACAAGTATATACATTAGGATGACCAGTCATCCCAGTTAGCCTGGGAACGAGCGGTTTCCTGGGATTCAGGGCTTTCAGTAGTAAAACCAGAAAAGTTCCAGACAAGCCAGGATGAGCTGGTCACTGTCGTGTGCATACAGTTGATGATTTCTTATATTTAATGCAACAAATATTTATTGGTTAACAACTCCGTGCCAAGCACTGCTCTTGGCACTGAGAATTTAGAAATGAAAAGGCCACAAGAAGTCCACAATCTCCTAGGGGATATGGACACCCTCAGAATTAATTCTGAGCCAGTAACAGTAGTGGCATGGCAGATAAAATACCCAAGGGCCATGTGCAGAAAAGAGTAGCTTTGTTGGGTCTGGGGATTGCAAGATGTAGTAAAATGTCAAAGAAAGCTTCAAGAAGAGGTGATGTCTAAGCTGCGTTTCAAATGCTGAAATTTGGGGGGACACAGGGACTTCTCAGCCAGAGACAATACGATGAGCTAATGCATAGGGGCATGGAATTGCTTACCTTGTTTAGGGAAGAGCAGGAAGTTCAGAGTCACTGGAGCTTTCAAGTGCCGGGTTGTGGCATGGTCATTTGGCAGTCAGACAGACCTGGATTCAAGTCACAGCTGTGCCTCTCACTTCTTGCTGGCCTTGGCCAGGTTACTTAACCTTCCATTGTCTCTGTAAAATGTGCATAATAATAACTGCTCACAGCTTGGGCCACTTGTGAGCTTCCAATAATAATAATGGTAGCAAAAGCAACAGTGACAATAAAACAGCTAGCATTTATTGATTATACACCAGATGCTGTTTAAAATTCTCTCTTGGGAATTTCCTGATGGTTCAGTGGTTAGGACTCGGCGCTTCCACTGCAGAGGGCCCGGGTTCAATCCCTGGTTGGGGAACTAAGATCCGGCAAGCCAAAAAATAAATAAAAAATAAAAGACCATCCTTTAAAAAGAATAAAAATAAATAAATAAATAAATAAATTCTCTCTTTACATATTCACTCTCTCACCTGCCTGGTAGGTCCAGGTGATCTCCTCTGAACCATGGTCTAGCTATTATGCTACACAGCCCAAGTAAATGAGAAATCTGTAGAAAGTGCTTAGCACGACACTCTCCAATTATTTTTGCAATTGACATATATAACATGTAGAACAGAAAACAATGTTTTAATACATGTAATATTGATAAAGAGCTCATGTCAGGACTTCCCTGGTGGCGCAGTGGTTAAGAATCCGCCTGCCAATGCAGGGGACACGAGTTCGATCCCTGCTCCCGGAAGATCCCACATGCCGCGGAGCAACTAGTCCTGTGTGCCACAACTACTGAGCCTACACTCTAGAGCCCGTGAACCACAATTACTGAGCCCACGTGCCACAGATCCTGAAGTCCTCGCACCTAGAGCCCGTGCTCTGCAACAAGAGAAGCCACCGCAGTGAGAAGCCCGCACACCACAACGAAGAGTAGCCCCCGCTCGCTGCAACTAGAGAAAGCCCGCTCACAGCAACAAAGACCTAACACAGCCAAATAAATAAATAAATAAAATAAATAAATAAATAAATAAAATGAAAAGGTGTTTAAAAAAAAAAAGCTCATGTCGTGTTCCAAGAGCTTTGCCTGAATTCCTTCAGGTAAGCCCCACGAACACCGCAGGAGGCAGGGAAGGCCATCATTCGACTTGCCCAGCCCCTCAGCAGCCAGGTTCTGGAGACAGCTCCTAACTAGTCTGCTTTGTATTCAAGCGCATCATGGGTCAGAAAATATGTTCAATTCAATAAGAATTTCTAATACAGCTGTTGGAGTTTTAGAGAGCAATGCAAAACACCCCTGTCTTCCCCTACTGAGGGTGGAACCAACTGAGAGGGAGATACCAGAATCAGAAAGTGATCACAATGTTAGCTCCACTGCAACTGGAGCTGAACTGGAAAACACAGACTTGATCTGCTGAGCACATGGGCTTCTGCACACATCTGCCCTGAGCTGGGCATGGCCCACGGGACACTGGCAGAGCAGGTGGGATCAGGCCTCGTCCCTCACCCCCCCACTCCGCACCTAAGCAGGCTGCTTCTGCAGTAACCGAAAAGGTGTGTGTCTCGTGGAAAACGCATCTCAGAGGGGGCTGGGGGCTGGGGAAACGGGTGGCTGGGCTGAACTGTGCATACTCAACTCTTCCTTCTAGATGAGTGTCTCCTTCCCAGAGGGGGAATATGTAAGGACTGGTGAGAAAGGCAAGATGTGTTTCTTCCCTACTTTTTTTTCTATTAGGGAAGTGGGTTTAAAATGTCTTTCCCTTAATAAAAACAGCCATTATTATGTCAGTAACAGTTATGGAATGTTTAATATGTTCCGGACACCGTACATGGGATTTTACATACATTAAATCATTTAAAAATCCTAACAACTGTATGAGGTTGATATACTCATTTCCATTTTGCAGATGAGGAAACCGAGACTCAGAAAGGTTAAATCACTTGCTTAAGGCCAAGCAAACATTAAGTAGAGATTTCAGGCCAAATAGGAATATGTGAGTCCAAATTCTGTATTCCTTAGCCAGCATGCCCTTATTTGCGCGGTTCAGTGCTGTTGGTGAGAGTAGGAAGTAGGAGGAATATTGAGACCCAGGTACTGTCCACAAGAAGCTTATAATCTGTTTATTCCAGGGGTTGGCACACTCTTTTCATCAAGT
>NW_006792921.1:6976237-6982785 GCF_000442215.2 Lipotes vexillifer | reverse complement strand
CCCTTTTTCTAAAAAGGCCCAGACAGTAAATTTTATGCTTTGCAGCCATACAGTTTCTGTTGCAACTACTTAACACGACTGTTTTAGTACAAAAACAGTCACAGATAACATGTAAACAAGTGAGCATGGCTATGTTGCAATAAAACTTTATTTATGGAAAATTTAAATTTTCACATGTCATTAAATATCCTTCTCTTTTTTCAACCATTTAATAATAATAAAAACTGTTTTCAGGTTGTGGGACCTATATGACCAGGCACTGGGGCCACGTTTGGCTCATGGGCCATAGTTTGCCAACCCCTGGTCTGGTCAGGGAGAGAAACCAATGGATACAAACATGCTGGTCACAAAGGAGGTTATACATTCTACGAGACAGGTATAAACAAATACCCAGAGAGGGCAGAGGTGGCAATAATTTATTTTGAAAATGGTTAGGGGAGTGCCTGAAAGCAAACAGGAGCCTGAGCCTTCAGCTAGGCTGGATTGACTCACAACTGCGTTCATTTCCCAAAGTAAGCAGTAGTCTACCATTTCCCTTAAAAATTAAGTATTAAATGAGAGGTGGGAAAAGAAATCAATTTTGAGCAATAATAATAAAGGCTAATGGTGGTTTGGGACTTGGTTGCAGCAGCCTAATTAAAATGATTTATAACTGCACAGAAAGGCTCTTCTGTTTCCCCCTGTTTATTGAATAACAGCTCACATCAGCCGTTAGTCCATATTCAACCCATGGGAAATTACCTAATGGATTCTGTTCAAGGAACATCATCAAACAAACATGTGTCACTTTCCCGGCACCCTTCTTTGTGGTCGCTCAAGATAACTTCCAGGATGGAGCTGAAGGATATTGGCTAATTGTGGTTCTAGACATTTGGTCCCCTATCAGCAATCATGGGAGCCCCTAAGCTTTGGTCTCCATCAAGGTACTTTCCCCTTTAGCCTCCCCAACCCTGACTGAGGCTTCCACAGGCTGCTGGCTAGCATCCAGCACATCAGACTCTACTCCTGCTGACTTCTAGAAGACATCCTAGCCCTGCTGCAGCTGTGGGTAAAGCTCCAGTCCAGGGCAACCCTGAAACCTTAAAGTATTGTGCATTAGAGGTGTGAAGTCTCATTGAGGAAAGAAAGACCATTTTTCTGTAGGGAATTAGTTTGACTACAAGACTCAGGATCATCCTTGAGTTCATTTCTGGCATCCTTAAAATAGGGAAAAGCCAGTGTTTGAACTGTTCCATGGGGTTTCTGAAGGAATCCATCTATTTTGGCCATTGGTGGTGGTAATGTGCAATGACCATGTGTGCTTCACTCACACTCCTCCTGCTGGCACTGTGGCCAGAGTTGACTCCCCTTCCCTCAATCTTAAAATTTGTCAAATTCCATTAAAACTACTTATTTTGTAGAATGTAACCTAAAATGGTCTTGAATTATCCTTGGGTAATCATTTCTATATAAATCTATAGGCCAAAGGCATTTAAAAATGGCAACAGTAAATGGAAGTCTGAAATCTAGAACGTAAGCTTCATAGGGAAGTTGCAAAATACAGTACTTGAGAGCTTGGCCTCTAGAATCAGACCTATCTGTATGTTATGGTAAATTACTTTATCTGTGCTTTAGGTTCCAGAGCCATAAGATAGAGATGATTCTGTGGGGTTTTGCTTAAGACTATTTAATATTTAAGCAAAATCACTTTGTAGAAAGATCTGTTGGTCATTTGTCAGATCAATGGCTTAAACCAGATCTAAAGTAGCCAACAGGAGCAGTTTTGCTATAGCAGCAGACACTCTTGCAAAGTTTGGGGCAGAGATGCAGCCTGAGAGTGTGTGAAACACATTCAGGAGAGCAGTCCACTGCACTCAACACAGCTGGCCTGACCAGCTTGTGACAGAGTGTCCACAGTGAAGTCAAGGAAAAACTCAAACTTGGAAAACATCCTCAATCATTTGATGATTCAGCAAATTGATCACTTAGTGAATTAACCTTTGACGAATTTGTCTACTTTCAATAATAGTACCTTCATAATGGGGTTGCTATGAGAATTTAATGAAATGATGCATGTAAAGCATTTAGCACACTGCCTGGCACAAAGAAAGTAGAAAAGATAAATGTACCCTTCCCGCCTTGGGCCCTGCTCCCCGCTTCCTGGCTGCAATAATTATTAGGGTCTTTTTGCTTTATTAATGCCAGTAATTTAGTAGTAATCTATTCTTGGTTTTATGCAGGCTAAAAAGAAAGCCGCCATCAGTAAGATTTGTAAGAAAAATATCCGAAACCCGAGGATAAATCTGAGAGAAGAAATACCGTGTCCTTTCAATGTCACACTGGCATATTGTCAAAAAAGACCTGCCCAAGGGTTATTTAACTGTCTTAGGCAGGGGTCAGCAAACTTTTTCTGTGTAGGCCCAGATAATAAATATTCCTGGCTTTGCATGTCTCTGCTGCAACTATTCAACTCTGCCATTGCAGCAGGAAAGCAACTACAGACATTATATAAATGAATGGATGTGGCTATGTTCCAGTAAAACTTTATTTCCAAAAATGATAACAAGCCAGATTGGCCCACGGACAATAATTTGCTGACCCCTTGTTTTAGAACACGACTATGTTTAACTTGGTCATTTACTATTTGCTCAAGCCTAGGTACTGTGAAGTTATGTACTAACGTGTAGATTTTTGACTACTAGAGGACATAACCCCAACAGTTATAGTTTTATTGCCCTGTAGGACATAACCAGTTTCGTCTCTAACCTAGCAATCTTATTTTAACATATTTCTAAAATACCTAGAAATATCCATTTCCTTAAATGCTCTTGGAACCATCCTTACTGTCTTCCTGGTTCCTTCATAAATGAATTAAATAAATTTTTGACACATGTTCAGTCTACACTGGTGTGCATAGTGTTTTTTAACTTTTACATATTACATTTCAACAAGCTCATTAATTGAAGTACCATTTACAGCTCTGTTTTAGAATAACAGCTGTCATTGAGTGACGTGCCAGATAGCACATTCAATACCTTAAATGCATTTATCCTTATATTATGCCTGTAAAGTAGGTATTATTATCACCATTTTGCAGATAAGGAAAAGCACATAGAAGTTAAATAGCAGCTATTAATTGATATAACTTACAGTAACGCAGGTTTTTCCTCACTCCACAGCCTAATAGTAAAGCTGAACTGCCTTCCTTGGAAAATAACACCATTGACTTAAGTACAATCCTGTTTAACATGAACTTTCAGTCTTAATTTCCAGATCATAATCCAATTTCCAGGATCTAATCCAGTTTCCTGATATTTACACTCAGACATGTAACCCCTCACGACTAAAATTATGTGTTTTTTTTCTTTTTTTACCTTGACAGGTTTAAAGATATTTATAACTTCCCCGTTAGCTTTATACATGTACTGTCTGTCATGTTTATTACTTTCAGGTGACTTGAAAGATGGTAAAAATAAGACAGACAAGAAGGATCAATCCAATGTCAGAAATGATTCAAAGAAAACAGATGGTAAGGGCATAATTCCCATTATATTTTTCCATAAATTGTGCAATTTAATGCAAGCTTGTTAGATTTACACATAAAGTTGCAATTGTGTGAAATTGTTAGTATAGTCTTATACCCTGAGAAAAACATTCACTACATTTAAAGAGTACTATTATCCCTTTTTCGATAATTTACAGATTGTTGTTGTATCTTTTCCCTTCCACCATACTTTCTCCATCACAAATGAGTTCTGTACTCTTTCATTTCCCACTTGCCGTTTTTCATTTTAAACTTTATGAAAAGTTGATTCTGGGCTTGCTGATTTTAATGGAATGGAATATAAGTCTTTGTGAATTACGCAGCATAAATGGGAAATGTTCCATGTTTTCAGTTTTCAATTTTTTATACCTTTAATGAGTTATTATTTTGGGGAAAAACAAAAACAGAAATCTGTTCAGTGTTATCAGTATGTTGGGAGGCCCACATACTGGAGAATGTGCATAGCTGTAGAATACAGTTTGGTCAGCAAGAGTACGTCTTAAAGGCAAGCTTTGGATGACAATCCCAGACCAGTTGGAATGAACCTACATTGTAATGGGCTTCATGAGCACTGCTTTTACTTTGCATAAATAGCATTCCATTCTTTATAAAATCTGTAAGTTCAAATTATATTGCCCTCCAAACTTTGGACCATCAGATTGAGAAAACTCTCACCTTTTATACAATCCTCCTGTTTCAATTATAACATGGGCTTATTCCTAGTTATCCCCCCATACATATAAGTGATATTAAACTAAAAATGAAAGTTTTAGGAAGTGGTTTTTGTTAGGGTCTCAGACTCTTTGAACCATACCTCCCTGCAGACATTGTATTAGATGCTAAGCTATTCTTTGAGTAGTTTGGTTAGTCAGAGAAGAACAAATGCAGGGTAATCAGGTTGAGGAGTAAGAAGAAATTTGAATACAACTCATACATCTGTTAAAAACAGAGAACTGCCTTTAGTTTTCATCTCTAAGCCATTGTGATACGCTCTCTTTACCCATATGCATGAAATCAGTTCTTTCTTTGAAGATCATTCAAATAATTCACCCCAGGTGTCTTATCACGTAATATCTGGGGAACACACATGTCCAATTTTTTTACCAAATTGTGTATGCAAATGGAAACCACTTGCTTAATACATACCCTCCTTGAATAATTGTGACTAAGACATGAATTACATGGAGATAAAATAGGATTCAGAATGACAGTCTCTTAGCCAGACTCTGTTATGGGTAAGGTTTGCTCAAGTACCAGACATCATTAGACCCAAGTCAAGGTAACACAAGCCAGAATATGTACAGTAGAGGAGAGAGCTGTTAGTTATAAACCCAGCACCTGGGCACCTGACCCATCCTATATCCAGTGACTGACCCATCTGAATTCCTACAGCATAAAAGCCCAGAATAAACCAATTCCCAGATCTTTAACACGGGGTCTTGAATCTTGTTGTATGTTTGTATTGTGCTATAAATAACTGTTGTAATGTATTCGTGTGAGCATTGTAGGTAAAATTTTATCACCTTCATTACGCCCTTTTATTTTACCTGTGTCCTTTTTAACTGAATTATCACCAGTATTTTAAATAATTAAACTGTTTTTTTTTCTGGCGGGGTGAAGTGATGAAATAGATATTTTGTTCTATTGTACAAATAAGCATAAAGCTTGATTATTTAATGAACAGGATTCTTGATCCCATAGGGCAGTGAACAAGATGCAGTAAATAAAGAAGGGACATTTTCTGATGTCTATCCTTTTTCCCTCCATAACTCCAACCTTCCACTGATTCAAACTGAGTCTGGTGTGTCCATATACTTGTAAGTCTGGGCATGAAAAACTTTGTATTTTAATTTCATTGATGGGCTAACACGACATCAGTCATTATCATTGCTTTGGTGTCATCAGGACTTAGATCATTGGGCTTTAGTTACTTGTGTTATCTTAGCCCAAAATCCTATCAGGACTAAAGTTATTTCTTGGTGGCATGAAGTGGAAAAGAATTTGATCAACTTCATATACCCCTTCTCCATTGCATTAAAACTCTCTGCTTTAGAAAAAATTTTAAATGATATGCATATCAGTAGATATATTGATTTTTAGAAACTATCTAGTAACAAACAGATACTTTTTGAACATTTCTTTTTTTAATTTTTCTTTTTTTTTTTTTTTTGCGGTATGCGGGCCTCTCACTGTTGTGGCCTCTCCCACTGCGGAGCACAGGCCCCGGACGCGCACGAACCCGCGTCCCCTGCATCGGCAGGCGGACTCTCAACCACTGTGCCACCAGGGAAGCCCTGAACATTTCTTTTTAATGGATCTTATTACATCTGATGACCAGAGGGAGTTAATTTAACTATTTTTAATGCTCCTACCCTTAATCCAACCCCTGGGAACCAGCTCTAATTTTTGAAGGGGAGTATCCAAGCACAATTCGGTGCCCAGTGTGATCAAACCCACTATGTTTTGAAGTTTAATATTGTATGCATTCAGAAAGAAACTCAATGGAAACTAGGCTACAGTTGGCTATTCCCAAACTCCAATGAGCTGAGGCACACACAGAAGGAAGGTACATGTGCTGAAAGGGTAAATTACATCCTGGCAAAATGAACACATTGCAGTTGTACATTACCTCTGTCAGGCTACTAAAATACTGTTTAGTACCCTGCAGCACTAATTTTCTAACTGACTTCAAAGAATGAATGCTCTTTGAAAATACCTTGTTTCTTAGGGAGAAATGTACTAACATAAAAAGATCTAGGTTTCTGAGCCAAGATTCTCTCAGAGGCTAAGTTTATACACTGTCATTGGGAGACTTGTGGGGTGCCACATGAATGAATTATTTTCAGTGTGTTTTTAGTCATGTTTGAAACAGCATAGCTATAATTTTTATAGTTGCCCAGAAATATGAATTTGCCCTTAACTTTACGTGACTACATTAACAGAGATATAAGAGATAGCCACTGTTTGTGTCTCTCAAATGATTCTCTATAATTAGGCCCTGCAAGGTTATTTACCAAGTCCCAGG
>NW_006792921.1:6965687-6976227 GCF_000442215.2 Lipotes vexillifer | reverse complement strand
AGCAGGAATTTTTCCTTTGTTGAATGTTCTGGGAATTGGAATGTTAAAGATGTCAGTTCATGAAATGTAAGTCAGTTGTGAAGAGTGGAGTGGACAAAATACAATCCATGGACATCTGCTTCTGCAAAGAGGGCTACTAAGAATTAGGTTTACCCTTCCACCTGAAACAATTTTTAAAAAAAGACAACATATGTGGAAGAATGGTTTTTCAAGAAATGAAGACATCGAGAAACATTGGGCATCAAGAAATGAAGACAGTGCTCTCTAAGAGACAAGAAACAAATGAAGTAAGCCCGACGATTGCCTCACCTTACTGCATTGAGAGGGTTTCCAGGTAGACCTGATGGGTTCCTTGGGTTGAGGAGTTGACTAAGGATCCAAGGATACCAAGGCAGCTATAATTAATGAGAATAAACACCAGAGAAGATAGAACTGAAGAGAGATAGAACTCTAGAAATCTGAAGAGTATTCATCAGAGTACTAATTGACTCTCAATGAGGAAACCACCTGAGACCAGGAAAGAACCATTCAAGAGGTTTAGAAAGAACAGTCCTGATGTTCGCACTTCACACAGAGCAATAAAAGTGCCTATTCCTACTAGCCAGACTAGAATACCTCATAATTTAAAGGGAATTGGAATTGAAAGGGAATTGGGTAGAATACTCATAATTGTCTTGCCTTAGCAGGGGAATAATTAGTTGTAGGCTAAATGTTGCTTTAGGCTCACCTAACAAATCTTAAAATCAAGATATAAGAGGATCAAAGTGTTTCCAAGTAACTGCATCCCAGGATAAAGCATGTGTGTGTGTGTGTGTGTGTGTGTGTGTGTGTGTGTGTGTGTGTGTGTATACACACTCCCAGCAAGCTAAAATTCACAATATCTAACATCCAATCAAAATTTACTGGACATGCAAAGAAGGAAGAAAACACTACCAATAATAAGAGGAAAATAACAACCAATTGAAATCAACCCAGAACTGAAACAGATGTTAGAATTAGCAGACAAGAGCATTAAAGTAGTTCTTACAATTCTTACAACTGTAGCCCATATGTTTAAGTAGAGACATGAAAGATATAAAAAAGATCAAATGTCTAGAGATGAAAACTACAGTGTCTGATATGAAAAATATACTGGATGGTATTAACTAAATAATATTGTATGGGATTAATGATAAACACACTGGATATGATTAGACATTTTGGAAGAAAAGAGTAGTGAGAATTAGCAATAGAAACTATCTGAAATGAAGCACAGAAAACAAGAATAGAAATTGTAAAGAGCATCAATGAGTTGTAAGACACCTTCAAACAGCCTAATGTATGTGTAATTGGAGTCCCTAAAGTAAAGAAGAGGGAAAGGAGGAAAGAATATTTGATGAAATAATGGCTAATATTTTGCCAAATGATGAAAACTATAAGTCCATAGACTTAAGAAGCTCAATAAAACACAAGCACAAGGAATATAAAGAAAATTACACCAAAAGCATATTATAATCAAATTACTCCAAACCAGTAATGAAGAGAAAAATTTAAAAAACAGCTAGAGGGGCTTCCCTGGTGGCGCAGTGGTTGAGAGTCCGCCTGCCGATGCAGGGGATACGGGTTCGTGTCCCGGTCTGGGAAGATCCCACATGCCGTGGAGCGGCTGGGCCCGTGAGCCATGGCCGCTGAGCCTGCTCGTCCGGAGCCTGTGCTCCACAATGGGAGAGGCCACAACAGTGAGAGGCCCACATACCGCAAAAAAAAAAAAAAAAAAAAAAAAACAGCTAGAGAAAAAAAAAGATACATATGGAGAGATGAACAAAGATAAGGATAACAGTAGATATCTCATCAGAAACAATGCAAGTGAGAAAACAGTGGAGCAACATCTGCTAAGGGGAAAAATTCAACCAAGAATTTTATACCCAGCAGCAATATCTTTCAGATATTAAAAACTGAAAGAATTCATTACTAGTAGACCTACACTACAAAAAATGTTAAAGAACAGCAGAAGGATGGATATGCCAGATG
The DNA here is from genome assembly GCF_000442215.2 of Lipotes vexillifer. Classification (NCBI taxonomy): domain Eukaryota; kingdom Metazoa; phylum Chordata; class Mammalia; order Artiodactyla; family Lipotidae; genus Lipotes; species Lipotes vexillifer. Next base: position 6,974,217 of record NW_006792921.1, on the reverse strand, counting down.
GAAATACGGATCCACACAAAGAAATGAAGAGCACTAAAAATGGTAACTAGATGGATAAATATACAATATTTTTTCTTATCATTTAAATATCTTGACTATTTAAATAATTGACTATTTGAACAGAATAATAATATATTACTGAGTTTATAGCATATATAAAACTAAAATGTATGACAACAATGGCATAAAAGTGAGAAGGGGAGAAATGTAAATATGCTATTGTAAAGTTCTGCTATCATACATGAAGTGATATAATATCAATTGAAGGTATTGGATTGGCCAAAAAGTTCATTTGGGTTTTTGGCCAACCCAATAGATTGAGATAAATTAAGAGCATATACTGTAAACTCTAAAGCAATTACTAAAATAACAAGATAATGACATATAGCTAATAAGCCAAAAGAGATAAAATGGAATCATAAGAATAATTAATCCAAAAAAGGTAGAAAAAGAATAAGAAGAGAACAAAGAATAGATGAGACAAATAGGAAACAAATAGCAAGAATATAGACTTAACACTAAGCATATCAGTTATCACATTAAATGTAAATAGCCTAAACAGCCCAAATAAAAGGCAGAAATTTTCAGATTGTAAGACCCAAGTATATTCTGCCTTTATATTAAAAGACACAAAAACCCAAAAATAAAAGGATGGAAATTGGTATGCCAAGCTAACATTAATCAAAAGAAAGCTTGCATGATTATATTAATACCTGATAAAGTAGATTTCATAGCAAACACTGTCACCAGAGAAAGGAGGTTCATTTCATGATAAAGTCTATTTATCAAGAGGATATAATAATCCTTTACATTTATGTACCAAAATGCATGAAATGAAGCGTAAAAAAATTTTAATACACAATTCTATTTGGAAGCATTAACATCCCTCTCTCAATCATCGATAGGCTAAGTATGTATAAAATCAGCAAGGAAAAGAAGACTTGAATGACATCATCAACCAACTTGACTTAATTGGCCTTCCCAGACCACCCACAGTATGAGAATACATATTCTTTTCAAGTGCACATAAGACATTTATAAATATAGATTACATTTTGGGATGTAAAACAAGTCCCAATAAATGTAAAATGATTCAAGTCATACAAAGAATGTTCACAGGTCACAATGGAATTACATTGTCATAGGATGTTCATATTGTTTTATTTTCTTTTTAATAGCTATAGAATTTATAGTGATGTTGTCTTTATCATTTTTTATACTGGTGATTTGTGTATTCTCTCTTTTTTTCCTGACCAGTCTGGCTAGAGGTTAATAAATTTTATTAATCATTGTCATTAATATTTTCCATTGTTTTTCTGTTTCTGTTTCATTGATTCTGGTCTGATCTGTATTATTTCCTCTCTTCTGCTTGCTTTTGGGTTTGGTTTGCCTTATTTTTCTAGTTTCTTAAAGTGGAAGTTAATGTCATTGATTTGAGATATTTTTCCTTTTCTAATATAGGCCTTTAATGCTGTATATTTCCCTCTAAATACTATTTTAGTAACATGCCACAAATTCTGATTTGTTGCATTTTTATTCACATTCATTTCAAAATATTTTCTAATTTTATTTTAATTTCTACATTGATCTAAGGATTATTTAGAAATATATTCTTAGTTTCCAAATATTGGGGAATTTTCCAGAGATAGTTGAAATTTAAGTTCTTTCTAAATTGATCTATAGATTCCATGCAGTCTCAATTAAAATCCTAGGAGGCTTTTTGGGTAGAAATTGACATGCTGGTTTTAAAATGTATATGGAAGTGCAAATCACTCAGAATAGACAAAGCAACTTGGGAAAAGAAGGAACAAATTGGAGGACTAAACAGGTAGGCCTGATTTCAAGACTTATAAAGCTACAGTAATCAAGGCAGTATAGTATTGGCATCGAGATAGACAATGGGTCAGTGGAGTAGAATAGAGGGTCTAGAAATAGATCCACATGTATATGGACTTCTTATTTTTGACATCGTCAGATGAAGGAACTCCACATTGACAGTAAATGAAGGGCAGATTACGCTGTAGAAAACCTGTTGACACTAAAATGAATACTTGTGACCAATGTGTGGTTTTGATTGCCAGTTTACTGTGAAATATATCCTTCGTGTACACTGGAATGCTCACATCTGCTGGCCAGTCAGCGGTTTCTTTCTCCCAAAGGAAAACCTACTGGGGAATTCAAATCATATCAGAAAGTTGCCTGCTAAGCTGATAATGTAGGGGAAGTTAGTTGATGAATTGTGACTTCAAGGTAGAATATCCTGAAATGTCTGTCTCTACCATTGGGATTCTGCCAAGAAGAGTGAATAGGGACCATCTTGTGTACACTAGATACTGACAGTGCAAGAGGCGGCCCTCCATGGCACCCCTTTTACGTCTAGTCTCCTTTTGGATCTCACATTCAGTATCAGATATGTTGATATCTTGGGGTAGATTCTCATTCTTGTTCATTTTCAGTCATCCTTGATGGCATGTCTGGACCTTGATCTTGATGAAACTTCTTTGTTTTTAACGCAACAGTCCTCAACCTTTTTCTCTCTTATTTTCTTTTCCTAACATATTATCATAAGCTTTGCATACCTCCCCAAATTATGCCCAGATCATGAACTCTGGTGGGTAAAATAGGCCAAAGATGGTGAACAGTTCTGGGGACACTAGCTGGTACCCTGTCCTTTTCTCTCATATCAAGATGGTGCTACACTATAACAACAACCTTGAGTCCTTTCTAGTTTACTTTAAAAATTAAACCTGTAAGACTGGAGGGCTTAACTGTTTTTAGCAATGATTGATTTGCAACACACTTCACCATTGATTATGCCACTGATGTCAACGCTACTGTCTTGAGGTAGTTTCTACAAATAGTTAATCCCGTCCTTTGGATTTTCTACTCGCTTCCTTCTCAGAGGATAACATTGTTTCTTAGTTCTGGGAAGATATCTCACTGTAGCCTTCTGTGTATTGACAAATGTAGGTCTATTTCTTTAATGAAGGAATTGCCTTCCACATGAGAATCTAGGATCCTTATGGGTTATTTTTCATGAGTGTACAGGGACCAAACATCTGGAGTGCCCTGGGTCCCAATTAAGATAAGTCATCATAACAACACATGTTCTGATTAATATCCCATTTCCCTTAGCCATTTGTCCATGAAAACTCTTGTGACCCATTTACTTAACATATTTATATGTATCAACACATGGAGCATCAACAGTGAGTACATGCTGTGGTTTAGCAAGAAAGAGGCATGAAATATTTGCTTTTAAAAATATTTTATGCCTTATTTTCTCAAATAGTGTGATAACCCAAAGTGTCTTAACCCTCCACTGCAATGTCCCTGTCAAAGGAAAACAACAAAAAGTTGATAAATGTATGAGAGAATTGCAGTATTGTTTTTAGATGCCTGTTATTCTCATGCATCTAGATAAGATCCCCTAATTAGATTCTAAAAGGTTTTGTTGCTTAAAATTTTTGATTTATATACTTCAGTGCCATTTTCTAATTGATTTTTGAAGCCATGCTGTAGGTGGACCCAACAAGAGTTGTTGTGAGTGCAGCAATACTGAAACCCAATATATTTTTTTTGGATGGATTTTGGGGAAAACTATTAACCAATCCATTATACGTGGGTTGGAAGTGGTCAGATGGGGTGAACTCAGAAAATCTCTTTGTTCCTTTTTGCTGCAGATGATACACTTGAGAGCATGGAGGTACAGAAGCCATTGACATCCACATGGTTCTAGCATTGATGAGTCACGGTGAATCAGAACAGTTAGCTCTTTTGGTTACGATCATCCATTTCAAACCAATGTGTTTTTAGTATAGTTTTAGGTTCAGTGAATATCCTTGTGCTTTTTAAGGAGGGTATATAATACATAGCCTCATGGTGGATTATAAAGGAACAAGGTGACATGCAACAATTATTATCTTTCTGTAGGTTATGTGTTATTGAAATTCACATTTGTAGTATCAAACAGCAACTGAAATTGTGTGTGTGTATATACATATATATGTATGTATGTATATTGTGTATATATATATATATATGTATTGTGTGTGTATCTATGTATATATACATATACATAATACAATGTAAGATCGATGGGTTTAAAATAATTAAAGTGTGTTCTACTAAAGAAAACTTCTAAAGTCAATTCATGCTTTTCACATAGCTGTTTAGATTCCAGTCTCTTACCAAATAACTACATAGTAGAAATGTCACATAAAACTATATTGTGTACTCTTTGTTAATGACAAAATTAATATTTTTAAACAACTTTTCCCTTGCAATTATTGGTGTATAAGCTTTCATTGTTTCACTCTATCTTCTAGACATTTCGTTACACTCTTAATGTACCATTGTTTTTTTTGTTTTTTGTTTTTTTTTGCTGTACGCGGGCCTCTCACTGTTGCGGCCTCTCCCGTTGCGGAACACAGGCTCCAGACGCGCAGGCTCAGCAGCCATGGCTCACGGGCCCAGCCGCTCCACGGCATGTGGGATCCTCCCGGACCGGGGAACGAACCCGTGTCCCCTGCATCGGCAGGCAGACTCTCAACCACTGTGCCACCAGGGAAGCCCACCATTGTATTTTTAAAGGAACCTGGTTTGACAGAGAGGATTACAATTTTGGAACTACTGGGGAAATGTGATTTGTCTTTTTTTTCTTAATACTGATGTTCAGGATTAAAATTAACTTTTTAGTATTCATGAAATAAATATTTATCTGTTCTCCCCCTAGAAAAATTGTATTTTGTCAGATTCTTTGCAAGTGATTGGAGAAACACAAGTAACAATACATTTGTCAAAAGAAACTCTATTAACATTATAAAAAAATTCTTTAAAATAACAGCCACCTTTGAAATATGTGCCAAACCCAGAAGCTAGAGATGTCTCCATTGTTAACGCCATTTTTTTTCTAGTCGCCCACAAGCTAGGAGAGCTGTTAAAAGTGCAATGTCAAGCAAGTACTGAAGCTGCTTCTTTGTGTTTATTCTTAGCCTTTTCCACCAAAGGACAGCCTGATCTCCATGTGATGATACCTGTACTTCATAAGTATTAGCCCTCTACAATGTGTGCCATTTTTATTCTATACCCTGGAGCTGCAGTGAAAACATGAGAATAAATGTTTGTTTTTTTCTTTCATTCATTTTGAATCTTTTATTGTTTTTCCTGAACTAATAAAATAGAGAAGAACACGAAGAGCAGTCAGAATGTTTCAGACCTAAAATCCCAGCCTCACTTAACTTTCTCTGAAGGACTTCCTTAATCTCTGGTTTCTTGTTAGCTGCAAAAATAGCAGATTCAGGGCTTCCCTGGTGGCGCAGTGGTTGAGAGTCCGCCTGCCGATGCAGGGCACACGGGTTCGTGCCCCGGTCCCTGAAGATCCCACATGCCGCGGAGCGGCTGGGCCCGTGAGTCATGGCCGCTGAGCCTGCGCGTCCGGACCCTGTGCTCTGCAGCGGGAGAGGCCACAACAGTGAGAGGCCCGCATACCGCAAAAAAAAAGAAAAAAGTACTAGGTTCTTAATACAGAGAGGAATGGCAGTAAAATACCTTTGGACAATGTGGGACAGAAGAACGGAGACATTCACATATTTTAAGTTTGGAAAGAAAAACCATGCTACATAAAGGAAGAGAGGAGCCAGCAAAGTTAAAGAATAAAAGTTGAGGATCATTATTCTCAGTGATAGCACAGATTCCAAGGGTCAAAAGAAAAGATGAAGAAAAATCACAAAGTTTGAACCTAAGAACTACTACCCTTTTTACAGTACTTATTCTTATTCTTTATATTTGGATCCAATGGGCAAATTTTAGGAAATGATGGCATAGGCAAGGTTTCAGGAAGTTATATTCCTACAAACTTATCTATCTATCATCTATTTATTCTATCCGTTCATCCATCCAACAATCCACCCATCTTAGCAGGGCTATAGCGTTGGTATTATATGCAGTAAAATTAATATAGAATAATCCTAATAGAATCATATCCTTTATCATTTGGGGCAAGGAGAAAGCATGGATGCATATGTTGGGGTATTTGGTGGTAACCATTTAAAATACTTGTCTTGCACTTATGACCTAGAAGAGTGAAAACAATGCCTGGGTAAATCTTAACAGCTATGTCTCAGACAATGTTTGTTTGTTTGTTTTTCTCATTATTAAGAAACAAAACCAAACCAAGACCTGCTTATAAGCCCCACAGAAATCCTACTACTCAACATTTAAAATTGGGTTTGGTTTTACCACATTTATTCTTCCCTGGGTTGTTTTGTTTTGTTTTGTTTTTTTCCTATTTAGCCTTTTACAACTCTTTCTGTTGCTTACAGTATCACTTTGTTGTTTTTGTAGAAAGTTGACTCCATAGAGAGGCAGCTCTGGAAGGGTTTCTGGGACTTGAAAATCTGATTTAAATCCCAGCTCTGTGCTCAGCCAAGTCAGCTTACTTTTGAGCTTGGGTGATAGTTGAATCAGGCTGTAAAAAAAATCCAACCTAAGAAAATGAAAAATAAAAGTGTTTACAGATGTTTTTGAAACCCAGTGCCAGATTCTATGAGGCCTGCCTCACAGATGGTCAGCTTGTGATCTAGTAATAAACATTATGATTGCTAAACACATTTTTAGAGTCAAATCAAACTCGAACTTTAGGCCTCTTTTTAAAACAACTATCTTTAAACCAAATGGTTTTCTGTAGCATGTCCACTTACCTTCAGGAGTAGCCTGAGAAGGGAGTAGTAAGGCCACATTGTTGTAAGTGTCCATCTCCTATTTTCTAAATTAAGTTGCTGAAACATTCTTTGCTATTCATTCCCTTAGAGTAAATATGTTTCTGTGAATTCATACCCCACACACTTTAGGCTTCAGAGCCCCCGTGGCTACCCCTCTATGAGATGTGAGAAGTCTTTCTTCCAGGGGCGGGTGAGGAGGTAGCACTTATTTAGATATTTTCTTGAATTTTCTCAAGTTGGGTGAAGATATTTTCCATTTCAGTTCATCAGTCACTCTTAAAAAATGAGGGAGTTTAACCACTCTTTGTGGCCAAGCCAACATAGACTTACAATCAATGGAATTCAAAGCAGCTGTAACAAAAATAGTCGTGTAAATCGGATCAATACAGAGTGACTTCTCACATTTTGTTTTTAGATCCTCATTTTTATATACTTCGTAGTCTTACCCAATTTTTGTTTTAAAAGCTTATGCAATTTTAGTTTACATTGAAAACATATACACGAAACCAAAACACAACAGAGCAAGTCTATGCCATTTGAAGTTTAGGAGAGGAAGTGTGGAGTGAGGAGATTTACAAACCATGTCAAAGCCACCTGGGTGGCAGGTGCTCTTTTCTCTGGGAGCTTAGTCCCACAAAGAGCCATGCACAGTGGGGCTATTTCTTCATAAGGAGTATACATTTTTGATATATCATAATTTGCTGTTGAATAAATTGTAAAATCAATGTAATTATGATTTCCTTTTTACGTCACATTATGAAAGTCAGGATTAGAAAAAGGCTGGAGAGAGACTTCCTATTCATCATTACACCTTTATCTGTCCCATCCACCTCATGCTTATTCAATTCACTTCCTTTCAATGAAAAACTAATGATTTGTTGTGCATATGCTGTGTGTCAGGTATTGTACTACATTCAAGAGGAGTTATCAAGATTTTCCCTACCCTCAAGGAGTCTACGGTCTGAGGTAGAATATCTTCCTGCAGATAGATATGATACTAGCCACCATAGGGGTGAGTGCCCTAAGAGAAAGTTTTTTAGAGAAAACATGTGTTTGGGAAGGCTGGGAACAGTCACTCAGGTCGCAGACCCAGCTGCAGAGTATCTGCCTCTTGTTCTTTTATGTTGGTCGTATTTAATGACAGTGACCACAGGCACAGCTTAAACATACAGGCCGCCTTTATTTACCCCTTTTCGCCACTCCTTGACCAACTCCTTTCCTCTGTCCCTTGACCAGAAGGCCGAGGAGGGGGGCGTAGAGTTCCATAGCCGGCCACTCCACCATTTCACCCATAAGCGATGACTAGCAAAGGAGGAAGATCTCCTCTCAGGGGCCTTTGGGTTCCATTCACACACTCTGGATGTACCTCTTTCATCTCTGGGACACAACAGTCTGGACAGCGGGCCTCTGCTAACCCAGGCTATATGACACAGGAGGTGCATCACTTTCCTTCTTGGCAAATTGGAGCTCATTGGGTGTAACAGTGATCCTTGTCAGCCATCTCCAGCTATCTGTCCTCACTTCCTTCCGACCAATCTATCATTTAGTAAAAGATTAACCTTATATCATCATAACAATATATTGGGTTTTATATGTGAGGGCCTGGGGACATCTCTTAAGGTGATTAATACTATAATGACCATCTAAAAGGAGTCTCATTACCTCTGACCCCAAACTGATAATGACAGGGCCAGAGCACTAAGGGGCCCTGTATTGCAATTCCCTTGTGGCCCAAACTACATAGAGACGATCAGAAACAATGGAAAATTTCTAATCCATGATTTCAGCTTTTGTTTCACCTCTTTCCC
>NW_006792921.1:6963167-6965493 GCF_000442215.2 Lipotes vexillifer | reverse complement strand
GCTTTTGTTTCCCCTCTTTCCCTCCCTGGCAAGTTCCAGTGAGGCAACTGGCAACTTCCCTCACCTATCCTACTAGAATCAGAGTAAAGTGATTGGCCAGAAGTTTTTCTTTTTTCTGTCGTTTCTCCCAAATGGGTGAAGGTGCTAATGGAGAGTAAACACTCATAAGACCAGAATGAAGAAAGAGGAACCGCAGGAGGTCTGGGTCAGTGGCCCCTGAAAATTTGAGAATTGACCGTAATTGCAATAGATGGGAAAGGGCTCTCCTGTCTCCCAACTGGTTTGTACCTAATTTCTACCAAGTTATTTAGGAGAGTGTTAGTCTTTAAAGTTGAATGGAAAATTTCCTTGTCCTCTAATGACTCCTAACATTTCTGGAGATGATGATGTTATTCTTTTTAAAGTCTCCTGTCCCTCTGGAACCTTGCGTAGGAGGGAATCCTCTCTCACTCTGAGGCATGCTGACTTGGAGAGCACACAGCACTTAGGGGAAGCAACCCTAATAATTTTTGTTTGTTTGCTTTTTAAAAATCCTGTCCAAGTCTGTTGAGGTTACATGTTATCGAATAAGCCAGGTGAAAAAAAAATCCAAGATTGTTTATTTCCATTCATGAGTCCTGTTTCCATCTTTGTCATCTTCCACCACCTCACTCTAGGCCTGGTAGAGACTTCAGGTGATTTATCCATTTGCACAGTGATTTCAGCTGGGGCGCATCTTGCTTTGAATCTTTTGGGGAAGCATTTGTTAAGCATATGCTGTGTGTCAGGCATTGCACTACATGCAAAAAGAGTTATAAAGATAAGATATTTTCTCTGCCTTCAAGGAGTCTATAGTCTGGGGCAGAACATCTTCCTGCAGATAGCTATGAATCCTGATAGAGGAACGTTGCTTTGGTACGGAAATGACTGGGATTAGATGAATCCAGTTTCTTCCTATCCCATTGACCCCTGAGGCAAATTGACCAGATCAGATCTGGCAGTGACTGTCATCCTGATTGCAAAATAAGGCGTCTTAAAACCCATACTGCATGAACCAAACATTCAATGCTTTAGTTTAAAGCAACTATTAAGGCTTCCAATGTAACCAGTGTTTAAAATTCTCCGATGAGATTTCCCCTTTATGAATAGAAGGATTATGTTACAAAGGAGACAGCAGTGACTAGCATTGAAATGTGTAATTGATCCCTCTTTTTTTTTTGTCCCTCAGATTTTCTTCTCAGACCTGGAGGGTTGAGAAGGGGGGGGAGGGGGAAAGGCAGCATTGACACTTTTCTTTTTCTTTTTCTTTTTTTCAGATTCAGAAGAGTAAAACACACCTCATAGACAATAAGAGAGGCTCTGCCAATGTCTTTGCATCATTTTAGCTGAGCTTCCTCATTCTTTTCTCCTTCCACAAAGACCTGTATCTGGGGAAGGTGTACAGCTTTCAAAAACAAGCCCCACCCCTGCACTTGGCCTTCTCTCACGCCATCTCCTCCCAGGAGATGACTTTCTGGGAGCTGGTTTAAGGTCTTAGAACTCTGGGGGAATCCCCCCAGCCCAAGCAAACAACACAACTTCCGATTTTTGCACAAACAGAAACAACACATGAAGGGACTTCCTCAAAATCCTTTGCTAATGCCCTGGCTTTCAAGGCACCTGTCTGGCCTGATGGGAACGGGCATCCTGGAAACGCTGAGAGAGGCCTGAGAAAGCTGCACACACAGGAATTGCCACTGTATTTCTTTATGTGTTGTTATTTTTGCGCTGGTTGCTGATGGTGGATGCAGCGAAGCTGGCCTTCATCGCAGCTAAGATGATGGTTTCAGTCTCTGATTGTTCCTTTCCTGAGTCAGGAACGTTCTTTCTCTCCAGTTTTCTTTCAGACTTAGAAATTGTTCCCATGCTTTTCTTTCCATTTGTATAATATGAAATACTTTCTGTTTTATAAAAAAGGAGATTTTCCTCTTCTTTATTTGATGCTTAATTGACCTGTGCACTTGTTAATACAAACCTGAATGTTTCAGCTCGTGACCATATGGTTCAGGTGGGAAACCCAGTGTTTTCACTGAGTAGCATCCACTACTAAGTGGTTACTGAAATTTTTACCACTGGCTGGTCCTCTTCTTTTGAATATTTATGGTTTGACCTAATTGCTCTTCTTTCTATTCAGGGAAGTGCTAAGGGAATTAGTATCAGGGAGATATGTCCAATAATTTTTTTTCATTTTAATGAGCCTTTAGAAATGCCAGATAGGAGATGATTAATAGCACAAATCAAAAATAAGAATAGTGGATGTCACAGGGAAAGAAACGAAAAATACAGCCCCCTGAAAACACATCAAGAA
>NW_006792921.1:6951102-6963111 GCF_000442215.2 Lipotes vexillifer | reverse complement strand
GGAAAGAGACGAAAAATACAGCCCCCTGAAACCAAATCAAGAATGGGATCCAGTGGAGTGCAAGTCAAGGAATTTTGTGGATCTAAGTGGTGTGATTTGAATGAAACTGACTCTTAAAATGGAATTGTGGTTCACAGAGGAATCTTTGAGTCCTTCCTAAGGGTAAATCACATGAATAGGCTGGTGATGGAAGAGGAGTACAGATAGGAAGAGAGAGAGAGCTGGACGGTAGGCTTAACTGTATTCCTCGTTGCAGGTTTAATTTCCACATGGAAAACACAAAAACAAACATTTAAAAACTCCTCTCAGTACTAAGGCAAAATGTTGGTATTTCTTCAGCCAGAAAGGAGACTGTGTATGTAGTCTACCAGGCCTTTTGTCTCACTGAAATATTCCCCAACAGAAAGATCTAGAGAACTCTGTGGTGTGGAATGCACAGTTGTGTACTGATTTTCGAGCAGGGTTCTTAGGTCAGATTTCCGTTTTGCTTGGTAATAACACGGATTTTTCTGTTGCTCCTCCTGTTTTCCTAACAGTGACCACAGTAAGTCATGTGGTCACAAATTCAAATCAGGAGCTCAGCAGGTCAAGTAAATGAGTACAGCAAGCTATAATATCAGAATGATTGCAATAAATGGCAATTCATCATGGGCCTGGGTATCAGAGAGCCAGTGAGGAGCAGTAGGGGGGAAGTGGGGAGGGCATGCACTGCCCCAAGGGGGCAGTGACTGGCAGCTACGGGATCAGTGCTATGTGGGAATGAGGGTCCTAGATACCTAAGATTTTATGTAAACCCCCTCCAAATTTTTTAACATTGGCAACTAATTCAGAAACTTACAAACACAGTGCTGGCCAAAGAAAACATCCCTGTGAACTAACTGCATTCAATGCATGGGACATCGATTTGCAAACTATGCTCTTTGAGGTGGTTTTAACTAGATGTGAAGTACAACCAGTGCATGTCAGTTCTTGACCTTGGAACCTGAACTTTTGACCTCACTTCAATTCTGTATTTTTCTATGTAGAGCTTTGCAACCAATCAAAATAGAAGGGTGCAGCTTCCCTTTTATATTCAATCAAGACTAAACAATATTTGAAAAAGCAATAGGAATATAGCCGTTTTTTCTAGCACCAATAAAGATGGAAATGTTTTACATTTGCTTTAAGTCATTAATTTAGCTGGAAAAAGGTGGGAAGAGAATTTTATTCAGGATAGCACTCTGCTTGGAACTCTCAGCGTAGAAAAACAAAAGCACCATGTAACTCTTATTTTTAAATCCTTAGAAAGTGTTTTGAAGGGACATTGAGTAAAAAAGCAAAATTATCTATTTTTTTAAATAAAAAACAATGTATTACTGTGCTATAAATTGATACTGGAGTTGGTGAGACAACAGTATTGACTGGAAGAACAGTATTTCCAGAGCTCTAGCTCACTTGCTGTGGTCTTTCCATTCTCTTGAAACAGCTTCCTCCAAGTTGAGCAGTGAAGTGGAAGACACATTCTTGCATTGCACGGATTGTGACACCTTACTCTGTGTTCCATTGTCACTTAAAAAGCAAAGGCTTACACGCCTGAGTTAAGAATTAACTGGTATGTGGGGAAAGTACTAGGGATATTCCCACCATTGACAAACCACTACATGTCCCTGGGTAGAAAGTGACAAATGGAGTTAGCCCTTGAGTTTGGGCCCCCCCTAGCTCTACAGCCAAGTTTTGTTGATGCAGTATGTTTTGCTGCCATAATGACCGAACCATAGGCGGGTCTTTGTTCCAGCTTTTATTCACGCCCACCTTTCTTAGGTTATGAGCCCTAGTTGTTTATGGCAGCAGGCAAGAGACTCATTTCTAACCCATTAAATTCAAATGGATTTTCTTCCTATGTCCGTTTCATTCCTGGAGCTTTTCAAAAGCATTGAAGACATCTGACAGGATCCCATTTAGGACCTGGTACACTTAAACAATAAAATAATATCTAGACATCTGAGAGCCAAAGAACAATCTAGTACATCTGTTCATTTCATTTGCAGAATTAAAGCCGTTATATTATATTTTCCACCTGAAGTGATGCCTCTAGTAAATATGAAAAATAGAAAGTAAAGAGCATTATTATCACAAGATGTGAGACAGCAAATAAAAAGATGGAGACCAATTTTGTAATCCATATTTTAGGAGTAAGGTTGCTGGTCTTTTTTTTTTTTTTTTTTTTTTTTTTCTTGCGTTATGCGGGCCTCTCACTGTTGTGGCCTCTCCCATTTGCGGAGCACAGGCTCCGGACGCGCAGGCTCAGTGGCCATGGCTCACGGGCCCAGCCGCTCCGCGGCATGTGGGATCTTCCCAAAACGGGGCACGAACCCGCGTCTCCTGCATCGGCAGGCGGACTCTCAAGCACTGCGCCACCAGGGAAGCCCAGGTTGCTGGTCTTTTAATGTCACTTCTGTCATGGATCAATTTTCTTTAGATAGATAGATAGGAAGAATATGTAATATGTTTTCTTCTATTCTTAACCTTTCAGCAGAGACTTACATGGTAGAAATGACTTCATAGCATTCCCCATGGAGTAAGGAGGAAAACAAAAGAAAAAAGGCACACCATCTTTTTCTCATAATGAGACAGAGAAGATTCTGAGATTAAAACCTATGTATGTAGCATTATGTCCCCCATAAAGGGGATTTTAGGAAATAAACTTCATTCTGATTGCAAGATTCCCACACATCCCAACAGGATTTGCACCACTGGCCCACCACAGTGCCTGGCATACAGTCAACGTTCAGGAAACACATGCAGAACTGTCCAGCTGAATTCCACTAGCCACCTGTGAGTGCAAAGTTCAAGTTTACCTGAAAACGCACTCAACGTCTTCTGTATGTCAAGTGTATTGCTAAAGGCTTATCTTCTAAGTATGTGCAGACATACCCTAGTGACAAATAGCTTATTATAAGGGACAGGAAATTGCAAGTAGTATGGGGGAAATTAGCAGTGCCAAGTTTATGAAAATAAAACTTCTCTATGGTTTTTGGGTTTAAGAAAAACAAACAAATGAAAAAACAAAAACAGAAACAAACCAAAACAGGATTTATATGAAAATTCACTTCCAAAAGGAATGATGACACCATTACCAGTGGATTGATTTATAATCCAAGTTGTAACATTTAAAATCCAAAACAGACTTTCTTGAAGCGAGTAAAAGCATCTATATGTGCAGCATGGGGAATCAGTGCTCTGCCAGTATTATGGTCGGTATAGTACCGAACCACAGCAAAGTTGGATGTTAAAGAAATAACGTTGCAATAATCATGTTATATTGGCTCCTCTTTGTGAATAAGTGGAAAGTAATATTTGTAATTCATTGATAGTGACCCATGATTAAAGGCCTCATTATCATTTAGAAAATGAACTTGAAAAAATTGTAATGAACAGCACAATATTTGTATAAAATATCCCTCTGAGAACCAAGAGACACATTATCTGCCAAGACCAGATGTCAGTTGTTAAGGTTTCCTCTCATCAAACACACGGGTGGGCACAGAGATGATGGCAGAATTAGAATGGTAACAGAGCCTGTAGGACATTAGACAGGGTTCATCTGATAAGTGAATTTGGGTCCAGGGAAGTTTAGAAAATGGGAAGAAGTCCTCTGGGTGTTTTCATTGGACATTTGCAAAAGCCTGGATGCTCCTGCAGGAAATCTGCAATAAACAACGATTGTTTCATCAAAAGAATATCTTGTTTTTACATTGAACAAGAGTGGGGTGCAGTGGGAGACCTGGACTGAAAGGTTCATGAAAGTCAATTTCAACATTGTTAAGTCCTGATTATTTTAACTAATGCCCCTCCACCTCATGCAATTTTTTCTTTAAAATATTGGCAGACATATTTGAAATGAATTGACATTTATTCTGGCTTCTGTTCTCAAGGAGAAATGGATTGACACTGACAATGGCTGGCTTCACTAAATGAACTTGAACCCAGCCTAGATAGCCATCCACTGAACCAAGGGGTGGTGTGTGGGCCCTTCACCTCACTTAGGGCACAGTTAGCCTCCACTGGGGAGATCTCACCATTTCTGGGGCTTAATGCTTGCTGTAGTAGGCCAGTCATTGCCATCTTGGAGGCCGTCAGCTTTGGTCAGCTTCAGTCATGTTTGCTGAACCTCACCCATGTATCTTCATGGAAGCTGGCTTTTGGACAACAGAAGCATTTCTCTGTCAGGTTACAGTGCAGGAGAACTCATTTAAAATAAAGCCCATTAAAACCCAATGGCTGTGGAATGGCTTTTCAATAGATTGCCCTGGAGGCATACCCTTGTACAGTTTTTGCTTCTCTGTGGTGATCTGTCTTGGGGTAGGTATTTGTGTACTAGTGTCCTTGTCTTTGAGTGGATATATGTGTGATGGTACAGAATATAGTCGCACACCAATAAACATAGATTTATAGTAAAAATCTACAGCCATAGGTATTGTCCAGTAACTGATTCTAGAGATAGAACTGTATAAATTTTCCTTTTTTCTTGCTTTGATGATACTTTTATAAAATTTTATATGCTGTAAAAAATTTTTAAAAATATTTGCTATTTTCATTTGTAGCGCTCGGTTAGGTTTTTATCAACTCTGGTGCCCGCTGTACAGCCAGATTCCTCCCTCCACCTAATCTAAGCATTCTCTCGCTTTTTCATACTTTTTCTCTCTCCTTATTTTCCTCCCTCATTTTTATAACTTTTGCAAATTCCTTCTTTTGCCTTTGTCCAGGCAAGCCATTCTGCTTGCAGCATCTTTTTAGCACATGGAAACACAAAATAATGGAAAAAACAAAATTATCCTGTTCCAGTGTGATCCACATGAGGAAAGGTTGTGGGCCAGGGCTGGGGTATGGGTAGATGGGGAGGAGGGAATAGTTTGGGGAAAGGAAGCAGGAAAAAGGAAATCCTCATGGGATATCCATTACCCAAAGTAAAGTGACTCACTTTGAGCCTAATGTAATGCTCTTATTATCTCTTCTCAGTCTACGGCACAATTTTTGTACAGGGTTTTTCTCCTTAGGATGTTAAGCCCTCACCATGGGTCTCTAGACCTTTCCTTACTAGGGCAGTGGCCACCAACTCAGCTCATCTCCTCAGCCTGAGATCTTGCTGCTGTTCAGCTGGATTTCGGGGAGATGTCTGGATTAAAATCAAGAATGTTTAACAAGGGCTTCCCTGGTGGCGCAGTGCTTGAGAGTCCGCCTGCCGATGCAGGAGACGCGGGTTCGTGCCCTGTTTCGGGAAGATCCCACATGCCGCGGAGCGGCTGGGCCCGTGAGCCATGGCCGCTGAGCCTGCGCGTCCGGAGCCTGTGCTCCGCAAATGGGAGAGGCCACAACAGTGAGAGGCCCGCATAACGCAAGGAAAAAAAAAAAAAAAAAAAAAAAAAAAAAGAATGTTTAACAAGACTCAAAAGAGGGAGGCAAGCAGAATCAAAACCCCAAACCTCAATCCAAATCATGCCGAATAAATAGTTCTTTTCAGGAATAAGGAAGGTATTTCTAGATATGTTCTGAGAAAGCTCTTCCAAAAGGGAAGATGATAAAATGGACTTTGTCTGTATTTTATGGCAGTGATAGAATGTACTTCCATGACGTGAAATATGTTTTTAGCAGATAAAATGCAGGTTGCAATTTGCAAGAGAATGACCATCCATTTTAAGAAAAGTGTTTTGTTCCCTGTGATGCTGGTTTGTACTAAAAGAAATTATTCAAATGCCATAGCCTCACATCTCTAAATGCAAAAATAAATCATAGGGATTCATGTAAAACAGAATATGCTAAACTGCTCTCAATAAATTATGTGTTTATTGTAAATCTTTATTGCACACATGAGGCAGACAGTCCCTCAATGTATAATTTTCCCCCAGTATCTAGTAATGAATAAGTACCTGTATGTTCTTCTGATTACCAAATAAAAACAATGAGTTAACCTCTCTATTGAAATTTGAAAAATGAAAAGGCTGTTTTTCTTTACTTTAGTGTTTTTCATTGTTGTCAATGTTCTGTCCCAGATAGGAGGCTGTCCAGACTCACTCAACAATCTGTCTCTTTTGTATTCTTCCAAATGCCAAGCAATATCCAGGTACCAAGTGCTTTTGCCTGCACACTGAAGATATACACAGTGTATCACGTCTCATATAATCTTTTTTGAGGGATGAGTGGATGGGCTATCAGAAGCTCCTTGGAGGCATAAGAAATGTCAGTGTTCCAGGAATTAGGCTGGCTTCCATATGTTCAGTTTTCTTCTGGGTACCACGATACGGTTTTACATTCCTACAATGCTAGTTTTTGAATTCCATACATTTTTTCCTTTTCCTTCTCCCTCAGGTAGAAAGGGCTATCTGGCAATATTTTCTTTCTCTCCAGCTACAAACATAGGAAGTCTGACTAGGGACTAGTCATTACCCCTATTTGTGAGCATACATACATGGTTTAATAGAGTGAATGGCGTCCAGCCTTCAAACCAGCCACTAAGAGGCACCCCTAGTGGTGATGGTGCATATTACACAAGTACCACCCCCTTATCTGGACCACCTCTGTATGTATGTTGTTCCTCTGTAGCAACGCCGCTGGGTTATTACTGACTAAAGAGGCTGTGGGATGTTCCTCCCAAGCGGCCATGCATTGAAACACTTTTTTTTTCAATTCCTTTTTTTTCCTGAGAGCCAAAAACAGAACTTATTTTGAAAAATATAGAGAAGTATAATAAAATTAAAATCACTTGTAATACCCCATTCAGTGTCAGTTCTTTACTTCCCAATGGTCTTTTGCTATGTGTTTTTACACAGTTGAGGCCATACAGTACAATATATTTAATTTTGGATTATGGTGTTCTCATAACATTGGATTGTAAGCATTACCCATTTAAAAAAACTCTTTACTAATATAATTTCAATTGCAAAATAATTTTTCATTTTGTGGCTCTAGTGAAGTTTACTTAACTACCTGTCTGCTGTTGGACAATTAAGTTATATGCTTTTATTTTCTGAAGTTGTAAATAACAGCAGCGGGGCTCTTTGTACATATGGCTTTGTCGCATTTCTGAATATCTCCATTGGAAGAATTCTTAGAATACTGGGTCAAAGGTCGTGGACCTTTTTTCAGACTCCTCATTCATATACCCAATCTCAAGGCACATTCAGATATTAAAACGGCCATATTTAAATAGCATATAACGTTGCATGTCTGAATAGCTCTTATGTTTTTGATCATTGTTCTTTGTGATGAATAGAGATCAGGTCACACAAAAGAAAGCATGGTATTCATGTATTGTGGAGGAGAAATGTTATCAAACACTCTGCCTATGCTGCTCTAGCTTATACACTGTTGGAAAACAACTCTTAGGAAAGTACAGGAGGTGGGCTTGAAGCCCTCCAAACTTTCAGAGATTCCACAGCCCTAAGCAGAACGTGGACTTCTCTTGATGCCCTTTTGTCAAGGCTGCAAAGGGGCAAAGGTAACGATTCATTTAGCTCGTTGATCTCTGCCACCCCCTAAATGGAACACAGAGAAAATGTTGGTGGATGTGCTCAGCAGCAACTATCAAATGTTGTGGGTATGGTAAAGGCAGACACTGCAAAAGGCTAAAAGAAAGAGAGTGAAAATGCACAGTAGGCTGACAGACACTTCCTACTTTAGTCCTTCAGCACCCACTTCTGCCTTGGGACCTACTTGTGTTGTAACAACATTGCTATTGTTGGACCGTTAGTAATGCTAGGTCTCAAGGGCTTTTAAATCACCTTTTCCGGCAGGCTTGGGCCTGGCCGTGCTAATCTTACTTTGCAGAGGGAAATTACTTGAGGTGAAGTTGCCGATCATTGGGTTTAGTGCTAACCTCACGTCCTGAGTCTTAGGTGTGTGTATTTGCCCCAAGGCAGGCAGCCTTGGTTGTCACTTTCATCCTCCTCTCCAGACTCCTGATGAATTGGATTTGTTGCCCTTTAGCTGAACCAACCAAGGACATTAATTTGAAATATCTGAAAGCTATTCGTTTGTCAAAAGATACTTCCAGTCACACAAGCTGCTGTGTTGACATCTCTGCCCCGAGCTGACTGATTGTGTTGTTTACTCCTTGAACATCACATGCTCCGGGTCAAGGACAATGTAATGCGTGACCTTAAAGTGCTTCTCTCCCAAAGATGACATATTAGCTACTGTACACACACACACACACACACACACACACACACACACACACACACCTTTCTTTTGAATATAAACTGATAACACACACTCTATCGCACTTCAGTTTGCTAAGTTCTCTCACTTGGTCCTCACAATGACATCCTGAAATTGATGTTTTTAAATTTTTATAGATGAGGAAAATGGAACTTAGCACAATGTCAGCACTGATGTAGTTGTTTATTCATGTTTTTATTTTCCTTACCTCATTTACAAAATATTTCAGAAGTCTAAAATCACATAAATGTAACCAATTTGCTTTTAAAAAATGAAGGCTGCAGAATAAAACCAGAGGCAGGAAGTCAAGCTAGTGTAGATTAAGTCAAACAGGACAAACGTTAGTGTACGGTCATGCAGGCTGAATAGGCCTCCCCAGTTCCCAGCATTAGATCATAAATTGGGTCTGAGTTTCCGGGAAACCTAAATAAAAATGAAAAGAAACCGTTTACGAGATTCACATCATTCATGAGGATAAAGCATGCCAGTTCCTCAGAAGAAAGAACACTTCCCTTACAGCTGAAAGAAATGTCTTCCACAGGTATTCACTGGGTACACTGCTTTTCACTCCTGGCTGCAGACAGGCTCACCCGGGCCCCATCCCAGAGCAGTGAAACAGCATGTCTAGGGGGAGGCCCAGGTATCAGCATATTTCCTTTAGAACTCCCCAGACCATCCTAATGTGGAGCCAGGATTGAAAAGCACTGACAGAGTGAATTCGGAGTCACTCACGGAGCAGCATCCCAGGTAGATTTCTACAATAAATCCCAGAGTGAGGTCTCTGTGTCCACCAGCCTGGAACAGTAAGGGTCAGTTTGAAAGCTGATCTGAACGTGGATCTTCCAGCTCAATTTCTGATGTGTTCCCTGGGAATGGGAGCAAGGGAGGGTGAAGGGTTTTAGAAAATGAAACTTAGATAAGCTGAGTAGAAAATGAAACTTAGGTAAGCTGAGTATTATTCCCACGAACGGAACTTTGAGTAAAGTGATAGGTTATTTGGTGGCTATGGAGTGGAAAATGATTTCAGGGACACAACCTGACTTAACAGGGAGCCCATGGGAGGCTGACTCAGAGCCTAAGCACCCGCAATGGTCCATGGAGCCACCTGATGGTCTGGAGAAATTGCCAACAGGTTTATTTTATGCGTCTCTGCCTGCTACCTGTTTGTGGCTCACAATCAGGAGAGGCTCACGTGGTTTCTCCCTTTTCCTGATATAATGGGCATTTTGTCAAGCATACAGAGAAAATAACCGCATTGGTAGAGGGCTTGCAGCTCTGCTTTTCCACTGACCCACGGCCCCCAGAGTTTTCTGTCTCATTCACTATCTGCAAAGGAGACACCAAGGGAATGAAAAGCTGCCCCAAGAAAAATCCATCAAGCTTCAGGCTTTGGGAGGCTCACGATAGGTCATTTTAAAAAAAAATTATTTATTTCATTTTTATTTATTTTTGGCTGCGTTGGGTCTTCATTGCTGCACGCAGGCTTTTCTTTAGTTGCGGTGAGCGGGGCTACTCTTCGTTGCTGTGCACGGGCTTCTCATTGCGGTGGCTTCTCTTGTTGCAGAGCACGGGCTCTAGAGCGCAGGCTCAGTAGTGGTGGCGCACGGGCTTAGTTGCTCCACGGCATATGGGATCTTCCCGGCCCAGAGATCGAACCCGTGTCCCTTGCATTGGAAGGTGGATTCTTAACCAGTGGGCTACAAGGGAAGTCCCTTGATAGGTGACTTTAATTGCGCCAAGCATCTCTGTGAAATAACCTGGCAATAGTGAATATTTCTACAGGTAACACCATTAAAAGCTTGTCGTCATTCAGTGCTTTGCAGTTTTTTAAGTGCTCATTTAGGTCACGTTACATTTGATCTCTCAGCTTCATGAGGGTATCTGTGGAAAGCAGAGTGCCCTATTTTCCAGCAGTTAAAGAAGGAAATTTCTATCACATAAGGTTTTCCAAGCCTCCCTGAAGATCACAATCACCTGGGACACTTGTGAAAAATCCACGCCCCTCCAGAAATGCTGGCTCACTAGTGCTTGGCTGGGCTAGGGAATCTGGGGTTTTTTTTCCTTTTTGTTAATAATCCCGGGTAGTTCTTATGTGTAGGCAAATTTAGGAAGACGGCACCTGAAGGAAACCTGGATAACGGATTGGTCAAGAAATAGCAAGAGTCATTGGGAAAAGTTTCTCTAGGTTTAAACTCTGAAGGATCTTGGCTTAAATTTTGCCCCCCAACATTCAGTAACTTTGTGAAAATGACTTACACTTTGTCTCCAAATTCCATAAATTAGGAATCATTCTATCGAGAGTTAGTATCAGAAAAGATAACTAACGTACTTTTAATTGTCCATTACTAATACGGTGCCTAGAACATGGTAGCTGCCTGATATGTGACTGATGCTAATGACCAAGTGGCCAAATTGTGAGTCACAGCTCTGAATAAAAAACCCTAAACTCTGCCTCCTTCCTAAAGCGATGGTTCTTAACAGAGGGCAATTTTGTTCCTAGGGGACATTTGTCAGTGTCTGGAGGACATTTTTGATTATCACGGCGGTGGGGCTTGGTGGATAGTGAATATTTCTACAGGTAACACCATTAAAAGCTTGTCGTCATTCAGTGCTTTGCAGTTTTTTAAGTGCTCATTTAGGTCACGTTACATTTGATCTCTCAGCTTCATGAGGGTATCTGTGGAAAGCAGAGTGCCCTATTTTCCAGCAGTTAAAGAAGGAAATTTCTATCACATAAGGTTTTCCAAGCCTCCCTGAAGATCACAATCACCTGGGACACTTGTGAAAAATCCACGCCCCTCCAGAAATGCTGGCTCACTAGTGCTTGGCTGGGCTAGGGAATCTGGGGTTTTTTTTCCTTTTTGTTAATAATCCCGGGTAGTTCTTATGTGTAGGCAAATTTAGGAAGACGGCACCTGAAGGAAACCTGGATAACGGATTGGTCAAGAAATAGCAAGAGTCATTGGGAAAAGTTTCTCTAGGTTTAAACTCTGAAGGATCTTGGCTTAAATTTTGCCCCCCAACATTCAGTAACTTTGTGAAAATGACTTACACTTTGTCTCCAAATTCCATAAATTAGGAATCATTCTATCGAGAGTTAGTATCAGAAAAGATAACTAACGTACTTTTAATTGTCCATTACTAATACGGTGCCTAGAACATGGTAGCTGCCTGATATGTGACTGATGCTAATGACCAAGTGGCCAAATTGTGAGTCACAGCTCTGAATAAAAAACCCTAAACTCTGCCTCCTTCCTAAAGCGATGGTTCTTAACAGAGGGCAATTTTGTTCCTAGGGGACATTTGTCAGTGTCTGGAGGACATTTTTGATTATCACGACGGTGGGGGCTTGGTGGGGGGGGGTGAGGAGGGGGTTTGCTGCTGACACCTAGCGGTAGAGACCAGGGATGCAGCTAAACATCCTACCATGCACAGGACAGCAAAGAATGATGTGACAAAATATCAGTGTGCATCTGTCAAGAGAAACCTTATCTGAAAGGGACAGTGAGACAAGTGAAACATCCCGTGAGTGGAGGGATAAACACTTTGAATCATTGGCTTCCCCACCATGGAGGCGGATCCAGTGGGACACAGGTTGTTTCTGGTGGGTCAGGAATGGCTATGGATCTGCACCCTGGTAGTGCCCTTGATCGGGGCTGGCTTGTTACACACTCAGGTCCACCATTCTTCCTGTAGGATACAGTGTGAGTGGCACCCCCTGGAGCTGTGCAGTGAGGCAGCCCTGGCCCGGACCCCACTTATCACTTTGGGTAAATCTTTTTTTTTTTTTTTTTTTTTCCTTTTGTGGGCCTC
>NW_006792921.1:6942347-6951045 GCF_000442215.2 Lipotes vexillifer | reverse complement strand
CGGGCCCAGCCGCTCCGCGGCGTGTGGGATCTTCCCGGACCGGGGCAGGAACCCATGTCCCCTGCATCGGCAGGCGGACTCTCAACCCCCTAGCCACCAGGGAAGCCCTGGGTAAATCATTTTACCTCTAGTGTCTGAGCACCCCATTTGATGGATGATCATTAGGCTCACCTGGGGAACGTGTTGACCTGCAAACTTGTGGCTCCTTTTCCTGGAGGTTCCCCTTCAGTGGGTCAGCAAATGACCCTGGAAGCCATATTTATAAAAATCACCCAACTCTTTCTTACATTCAGGGCATCTACAAGATCTGGAAAATGAAGACCTAAAAGTTCTGCCAGATATCACTTCTCTCACCTTGTGCAAATTAACAGTTGTTGTGGGTCTGAGGTGTTTGGATTAATTTCGTGTTCTCTATTTTCACTGTTATTTCTACTACGACTAACAGCATTAACGGTACCTCCACTGCTAATAATAATGATAATAATAAGCAGCAGTAACACAGAATGTCAAGGGTAGTACCCTGTTCTTTAAGACTAAAATGGAACATTCTCAAACACCATCCCTAGTGTATATCGTCACATCTCACTAGGTATTCTGGGGTTGGGAAATCTTATCCCTCGCCTGGACCCCAAGTTCCTGTTTCATCTGATGTCGAGATCAGTCAGTGTGTCTTCTTGCTATCTTTACCCCTGACTATGTTCACTCAGACTAGCACAACCTCCACTCACACCAGGCCTCTGCATGGAAAGTAGACTTTACAAAAAGTTTGCGTAGGTTCAGGGGACCTGTGACAAATAACTTGACGTTAAATCATGCCTACCCTCTGCCTGAGAATTCTGTCTGCTTTTCTGCCAGCTCAGACTCCAGGCATTTGTCATGTTGCTGGATTCTGGCCTTCAGGCCTCTTTTACCCCACTCTGTATGGCCAAATAAACAAAGAAACGAATGAATAAACAAATAATATTTGCATTTATAGATAAAATATATATGTATATGTGCATTTTATGTGTATACGTATATTTATGTATAAAATAATATATACGTGTATGTGTGTATAGGCATATATTATATATATACAAACATACAGACACACACATATGTGCAAATGTTCTTTTGCAGAACAATTCACCTCGCTTCCTTTATTTCTCGCCAGAACACTTGGACGTAGTTGTTGTCATTTCCGTCGTTTTGCAGATGAAGACTTCATCTTCACAGCTCTTCAGAGGTTCCAGGGAAATCAAGTTTGTTGCTTGAGGTCCAATAGGGAGTAAAGGCTATAGGGACAAAGCAGAGGCAAACCCCTGACTTCTCACTTCTAAATCCAGAACTTTCCCTTTCACAGCAGCGGTTCTCCACTCTGGATGCACATTAGCATCACCTGGGGTGGGCTTTGAAAATCCGCATGCCAGAGCTCCAGTCCAGTACAATGAACACAGAATCTCTGGGTGTGGCGCTCAGGTAACTGTATATTTAGAACGCTTCCCTGGTGATCCTAAAGTGCACACCTGCTCAGACCAGTCTGGGGACCGAGAACCATCACACGCACAGAGGTAAAGGCTGTGCTCCTGGCTTTTCTGGACCATGGACTAGGCCCTGCTTTGCTCCCACACCCTCACCCAACCTTCTTCTCAATGTTGTCTTCAGACCCAAACTTCTGGATCATTTGATAACATTGCACGTGAGCATTTACCGGTCTGAAAAGTCTGTCCGCAATCCTATTCTTTCTCATCCTCTCTTTCCTCTTTACAGGCACAAAGAAGCATTCTCATGGCTCACCAGCCCCAAGCACTAGCTCCACTAGTCGCCTTACCTTGCCAGGTGGGTAAATATCGTTGCTTCATAATCTTAGTTGATCACAGACAGCAGAGAGGACCCGTTTCTCAGGAGTTGAGTTTAGCAGTTGATAAGTGGGGAATCTGGCCCCTTGTGTATCCTGTTGATCCCATGTTATCAGAGGGCTTTGCCTCTGTCATCCACATTTGTAAGGTTCTCCCAAGAATGGACATAACATATTCATAGTTGGTTCACAATCTCTCCTGCTCACTGATGGAAAGAGTAGAATCTTGATCTTCCTTAAGGTTCATCGGGACACGCTGTGCAAGTATTTCTTTGAGAGGCAGGTGGCACAGGGGGAAGAATGAATTTTTGGTGAGAGAGAGAGACTTGGG
The DNA here is from genome assembly GCF_000442215.2 of Lipotes vexillifer. NCBI lineage: Eukaryota > Metazoa > Chordata > Mammalia > Artiodactyla > Lipotidae > Lipotes > Lipotes vexillifer. Next base: position 6,948,877 of record NW_006792921.1, on the reverse strand, counting down.
TTCAAATCTCAGCTTTGCCGTGTTCACACTGTGCAGGCTCACTACACTTATTCAGCTTCTTGGAGCTTCTGTTTTCTCATCTGTCTGCATGATGATAAGAATTAGAAATAATACTCATCAGTTTAACATAGTACTGACTCATAGAGGGTGCTCATAGCGAGTATCTACTATTGAGAAATAAGGAGGTCATGGACGATCTGTACTGGATCCTATCTAACATTTACTAGAAAATTTTAAGCATTCATGACAATCCTGTGTAATCACTATTTAATGTGAGAGGTACCTATTGGTCACTGTCTCCATGCATAGGCTTACATTCTCTATGCAAATTAGGTTCCAAGTAGAACTTGGAAAAACACATTTATTTGGAGGGAAGGAGAGATTGTAACGGGTAAATATGGACATTGTAGAAAAATCGAAAAATAATACAAATTAAAAGAAGGAAAGATGTTGCCAAAATGCTACCACTCAGAGCTAATCAAGATTACCTCTCCTTCCAGTGTTTCTTAAATACCTTTTTTTTTTCTAGATTGAGATTATACTCTACATGGAGTTTTGTTTCCTCCCTTTTAAAATTAACATTACATTATGAGCTTTCCCCCATGTTATTAAATATTTTAAAAATATTTCAGCGATTGACTAACATTTCATATGATTATGCCACAATTTATTTATATACAGCATCCATGGAATTGGTTTCAGGACTACCCACAAATACCAGAGTCCATGGATGCTCAAGTCACCCACAGTTAACCCTCCATAACTGCAGGTTCCACATCTGTAGATACAAGGGGCCGACTGTATTCATTAATAATCTGGCATTTATATAGCTTGCCTTTTTTATCATTAATAACTTTACGTTCTTGTACATAAGTCTTCTTCTGAGTCTGTAAATATGGGTTTAGGACAGATTCCTGTAGGTACAATTACTGACTCAAAGAGTATGTACGTACTTAGGTTCTTGACCCATTATTGTCAAAGTGATTTCCAGAACAGTAGTATTATTTTATACTTTTAGCAATGAATGTGCCATTTCCCTTTGCTCTTGCTACTGCTAACATAGATACTTTACTAATTTGATAAGAAAAATTATATTTTGTTTGCATTTAGTTTATCTTTAAAAAACTATGTTTTCTAATGTTAATTTATCTTTTACATTGTTTCTTTGGGGAATTTCCATGTTTCATCCATTCAAAGAGGGACAGTGACTTGCATTGTAGCTACTCTGAAATAGGAATGTTTTGCAAGCAATGGGGTGTTATAATTGAATTAACAGGATTTTTTTTCTTGGTTGTACATGAAATAATAGTTCACTTTGTAATCAGCGGCATCTTAGATTAGCTGAAATATAATCTATGTCCATCTGCCTTTTCAGCCTCAACTTAATGCAGTGTCCCTACCCAAGTCCAACAGCTGGACTCAGTATCCACTGAGTAGCCCCTGAACTTACTTGCCTCTCACTCTGTCTAGAACAGTCTTTACCCTTTTCTTCCCTGGTTAATTTCTCTTTGCAGTCTCTCCAAACTTTCTAGGTAGAATTAATGCTGACGTATAATTATTTGCTTATAAGTCCTTTAACCATTGATCGGTGGCTTTTTCAAGGGTAGGGACTGTCTTATTCTTTTTTGTCCCAGTGCCTGCTGAGGTGACAAGCACTTATTGTGTGCTCATAAATGTTTATGAGGCCGGGTGCCCTGGTGTGTGAGTGAGCATTATCCAATTTAATTTATGACTAGATAGAAAGCAGGCGTCTTCAGAAGAAGGCTCATCTTGGAAACTGGATTTGTATCAACTATACTAACTTACAGCTATACAACTATAACTATACAACTATACTGACTGTTTTTGAGTACTGAGTAGACCTTGCTCTGTAGTCTCTGGAAGCCCATTTCATCTTGTCCCTGTTTGTGGTTATTGTGCCCTTAGGATTATAGTCATTATGAGGAAAACATTTCTAAACCCAACAACTTCAGTGTGTAGTGATGGTGTTTGCTCTTCTTTGTAAAGTCATAACATTCCTGGGTCAGGTGGGACCTCTGACATACTGGACATCTGCACGAACTTGCAGACCTAACCTGGTTCCCACCTGCTATGCCAGGGACCTATTGCTGGCCTGCTGGGATTCTAAGACCTCTGAGTCAGAGTCTCAGCCACCCTGTCTTTGGCCTTAGTTTCGTGGTCTACAGTGGTCCCAAATCGGGTGTCAGGATCTGAGTTCCAACCACTCGAAAGCCTGTGGAGGTGGAGTGGGTCGTTCTCAAAACACTTGACATAATAAACCATGCTTTGTTTAGCAGACGCCCTCTACGTCATTCATAATGACAGCCAGCCTGCTGTTTCTCCTTGTGACCTCACCAACGCCACACATTACCTCCCACAGTGCACATGCCTTTACCACAAGCTCTTGGTGCAGGCTGTCAAGCAACTTAAAATATGTTGTAGGATACTCAAAGAGCCAAGTGGAGGAATAAAAATCCTTTAAAACCAATAAAGGAAAACTATGCTGAAGCCAAACAAGAACAGAGATATGCAAAAGAAGCAATCCAAAATCTGAAATGTTAAAAAGCAAACAAACAGGGCTTCCCTGGTGGCGCAGTGGTTAAGAACTTGCCTGCCAATGGAGGGGACATGGGTTCGAGCCCTGGTCCGGGAAGATCCCACATGCTGCGGAGCAACGAAGGCTGCAAGCCACAACTACTGAAGCCTGTGCGCCTAGAGCCTGTGCTCCACAACAAGAGAAGCCACCGCAATGAGAAGCCTGTGCACTGCAACAAAGACCCAATGCAGCCAAAAATAAATAATAAATAAATTAATAGTAATTTTTAAAAAGCAAACAAACATATAGTCATTGTGAGTTTTTAAAAACAAAGAAAAACACAGTTGGTGGCATAAACTCAAGGTAGAACACAGCTGAAAAGAGAATTAATGTTGGAAGATAGTCCTTAGGACTTTATACCAAACATACTGTACAGATGGAACCATATAAAAAAAAGAAGAGAAAGAGCTTGAACCATAAAACTCTTAGAAGAAAACATCCTTATGACCTTGAATTAGACAACAGTTTCTTAGATATGATACTGAAAGCCCAAGCTGCCAAAGAAAAATTAATAATACAACTTCATCAAAATTTAAAACGTTCCATTATCAAGAAAACTAAAAGAAAATTCATGGAATGAAAGAAAATATTTGCAAACCATAAATCTGATAAGGATTTACTATCCAGAATATGCAAAGAATTCTTATAACTCAACAATAAAAAGACAAGACAATTAAAAAGTGGGCAAAATATTTGAAGAAACATTTCTCCAAGGAAGATAGGCAAATGGAATGTGAAAAGATGCTCAACATCATTAGTCATTAGGGAAATGCAAATCAAAACCACAGTGAGATACCACTTCACATGCACTAGAAAGGCAAGAATAAAAAAGATGGATAATAACAAGTGTTGACAATTATGTGGAAACATTAGTACCGCCATACATTGCTGATGGGAATGTAAATGGTGCAACTACTTTGGAAAACAGTTTGGCAGTTCCTTAAAATGTTAATCATAGAGTGACCATAGCACCCAGCAGTTCTGCTCCTAGGTATGTTCTCAAGGGAACTGAAAACGTATGTTCACACAAAAACTTGTCCACAAATATTCATAGCAACATTACTCATAATAGCCAAAAACTGGAGACAACCTAAATGCCCATCAACTGATGAATATATAAACAAAATGTGGTATATCCATACAATAGCTTACTATTTCACCGTACTAAAGGAAGAAAGTACTGATATGGTCTACAACATGAAAGAACCTTGAAAACATTTTGCCAGGTGAAAGAAGCCAGACACAAATGGCCACATATTGTATGATTCCATTTATGTGAAATATGAAGAATAGACAAATTTATAGAGACAGAACGTAGACTAGTGGTTACTAGAGCCTGGGGAGGGAGAAGAATGGAGAGTGAATTCTCATAGGTATGGGATTTTTTTTTTATGGGTGAAGAAAACGTTTTGTAAACTGTCACTGTTTGCTGATGACATGATACTATACATAGAAAATCCTAAAGATGCCACCAGAAAACTACTAGAACTAATCAATGAATTTGGTAAGGTTGCAGGATACAAAATTAATGCACAGAAATCTCTTGCATTCCTATACACTAACAACAAAGATCAGAAAGAGAAATTACAGAAACAATCCCATTTACCATTGCAACAAAAAGAATAAAATACCTAGGAATAAACCTACCTAAGGAGACAAAAGACCTGTATGCAGAAAACTATAAAACACTGATGAAAGAAATCAAAGATGACATACAGATGGAGAGATATACCATGCTTCTGGATTAGAAGAATCAACATTGTGAAAATGACTATACTACCCAAAGCAATCTACAGATTCAGTGCAATCCCTATCAAATTACCAAGGGCATTTTTCACAGAACTAGAGCAAAAATTTTTACAATTTGTATGGAAACACAAAAGACCCTGAATAACCAAAGCAATCTTGAGAAAGAAAAACAGAGCTGGACGAATCAGGCTCCCTGACTTCGGACTATACTACAAAGCTACAGTAGTCAAGACAGTATGGTACTGGCACAAAATATAGGTGACACCTATGGTCACCTTATCTTTGACAAAGGAGGCAAGAATATCCAATGGAGAAAAGACAGCCTCTTCAATAAGTGGTACTGGGAAAACTGGACAGGTACATGTGAAAGCATGAAATTAGAACACTCCCTAACACCATACACAAAAATAAATTAAAAATGGATTAAAGACCTAAACGTAAGGCCAGACGCCATAAAACTCTTAGAGGAAAACATAGGCAGAACACTCTATGACATAAATCACAGCAAGATCCTTTTTGACCCACCTCCTAGAGAAATGGAAATAAAAACAAAAATAAACAAATGGGACCTAATGAAACGCAAAAGCTTTCCCACAGCAAAGGAAACCATAAATAAGACAAAAAGACAACCCTCAGAATGGGAGAAAATATTTACAAACAAAGCAACTAACAAAGGATTAATCTCCAAAATATACAAGCAGCTCATGCAGCACAATATCAAAAAAACAAACAACCCAATCCAAAAATGGGCAGAAGACCTAAATAGACATTTCTCCCAAGTAGATACAGATGGCCAACAAACACATGAAAAGATGCTCAACATCACTAATCATTAGAGAAATGCAAATCAAAACCACAATGAGGTATCATCTCACACCAGTCAGAATGGCCATCATCAAAAACTCTAGAAACAATAAATGCTGGAGAGGGCATGGAGAAAAGGGAACCCTTTTGCACTGTTGGTGGGAATGTAAACTGATACCCCACTATGGAGAACAGTATGGAGGTTCCTTAAAAAACTAAAAACAGAACTACCATACAACCCAGCAATCCCACTACTGGGCATATACCCTGAGAAAAACCATAATTCAAAAAGATACATGTGGACTTTCCTGATGGTGCGGTGGTTAAGAATCCACCTGCCAATGCAGGGGACACGGGTTTGAGCCCTAGTCCAGGAAGATCCCACATGCCACGGAGCAACTAAGCCTGTGAGCCACAACTACTGAGTCCACGCACCGTAACCACCGAAGCCCGCATGCCTAGAGCTTGTGCTCTGCAACAGGAGAAGCCACCGCAATGAGAAGCCTGTGCACTGCAACGAAGAGTAGCCCCCGCTCACCACAACTAGAGAAAGCCTGCGCACAGCAATGAAGACCCAACGCAGCCAAAAATAAAATATAAATAAATAAATTTATATCAAAAAAATGGTCAACTTAAAAAAAAAAAGATACATGTACCACACTGTTCATTGCAGCACTATATACAATAGCCAGGACATGGAAGCAAACTAAATGTCTATCAACAGATGAATGGATAAAGAAGATGTGACACATATATACAATAGACTATTACTCAACCATAAAAAGAAACGAAACTGAGTTATTTGTAGTGAGGTGGATGGACCTAGAGTCTGTCATACAGAGTGAAGTAAGTCAGAAAGAGAAAAACAAATACTGTATGCTAACGCATATATATGGAAACTAAAAAAGCTGTACTGATGAACCTAGTGGCAGGGCAGGAATAAAGGCACAGACGTAGAGATGGACTTGAGGACACAGAGGTGGAAGGGAAAGCTGGGATGAAGTGAGAGAGTACCATGGACATATATACACTACCTAATGTAAAATGGATGGCTAGTGGGAAGCTGCTGCATAGCACAGGGAGATCAGCTCAGTGCTGTGTGATGACCTAGAGGGATGGTATGGGGGCGGGTGGGAGGGAGGCTCAACAGGGAGGGGATATGGGGATATATGTATACATGTAGCTGATTCACTTTGTTGTACAGCAGAAACTGACACAACATTGTGAAGCAATTATACTCCAATAAAGATGTGAAAAAAAAAAGAAAATGTTTTGTAATTAAATATTGGTGATGGGGCTTCCCTGGTGACACAGTGGTTGAGAGTCCGCCTGCCGATGCAGGGGACGCGGATTCGTGCCCCGGTCCGGGAAGATCCCACAT
>NW_006792921.1:6884604-6942298 GCF_000442215.2 Lipotes vexillifer | reverse complement strand
ATATATATATATATATATATATATATATGTGATGATTGCACAACCTTGTGAATAAAATAAAAAGCACTGAACTGTACACTTCAAATGGTGAATTATATGGTATGTGAATTATATCTCAATTTTAAAAATGAAAGAGCATGGAAGATAGGTAAACAGCTCTAAAGGCTCAAATTCCTAGACAGTAAATGCTCCTCACTTGCCATACCTAAGTAATACCAAACACATACCGAAATGCATTGTGTGAGACTGTTCCAAATTATGTCAAGGGTGAGAAAATATTAACTGCTATAAGAAGCTGGTTATGTTCAAGGGAGCTGCAAGCAGGTTGCCTGTAATAAAATGACAACCAACTGACAGCAAAATTTGCGTTGGCAACAGCAGATGCCAAAAGACAATGAAGATGTATCTTTCATAGGCTGAGGGAAAATAAAGCATCATATAATAGCTAAAATAGCTAAATTATTAGTTATGAATGAAGGCAAAGTAAAAACATTTTAGGTTTACAATGACATAATTTAGCACTCCAGACTTCACTAAAAGAAGTATAAGGGACATACCTCAAGAGGAAGAAAAGTGAACCCAAAAGCAAAGTGTGAGAGACAGGAATTAATGGTGAGCACACAAGTAAATAAAGCATGTTGGTAAACGTGAGTAACTAGTCACCATAAAAATAATGTCCATATTTTTTGCGTTAAAATAGGAAACAGAAACTATAGATGGAAGAGGGGATATTTAAGAGGGAGTTAAGGAATGCTAAGATCTATTCTGTCTTTGGGCAGAGCTTTGTAATTTTGTAACTTTTTTTGCAACACAAAGGATCATCAGTAAAATAATAGACATGTAACCTATAGCATCTAAGTCAGCAAATGAACAACAACAGAGAAAGGGAATACAGAAAATGTATCTACTTGATAGAAGGCAGAAAGGATAAAAAAGAAGCAAGGAATAAAGAATGATTATAAAATTAGAGAGTAGAATCAAGTCCAAAACTATCAGTAATAAGAATAATTGCAAATGGCTCAAACTCTGCTCTTAAAATACAGAAATCTGGATAAAAAAAAAACAAAATCCAGCCCTGTCCTTCTTTTAAAAGAAACACTTAAGAAAAACTCCCAGAAAGTCTGCTAATGTATGGCAAAGGAAATTCCATGCAAAATATAAAGCTAGTTCTTTGAAAAACATCATCCATTTTAACATATGTACAATATCCTATTATATAAATGTGCCACAGGATATTTAATCATTTTTCTGTTGATAGTGGTTTTCCATTATTTTTTTGCTATTGCAAACAATGCTCAACATAATGTTGGGCAAGAAAAGCAAGTTTCAATAAGATTTATACCATCTAACACAATTTGTATTATCTTTTAAAAACAAGCAGATATAAAAGTAGATATTTTATGGTTGCATAGAAATGCAATAATTGAATGACTATATGCACAGGAATAATAAACATCAAATTCTGGATGTTTTTTTGTGGGGGGGAGGGAAGGGTATATTAGGTACTTAAATTCTACCTTGATATTTAATCTCTTTAAACAAATTTTTGAACAAATATGCAAAATGTTAAGATCTGCTTAAACTGTATTGCAAGAGTACCTGGGTATTTGTTATATTATTAATTATAGTTTCTGTATGCTCAAATATTATATATTAAAGAATTTCCTAGTGAAAAATCTGTGACTGTCTTCCAAGACAGTTTTGTTTGTCACATGTGTCAGTCCTGAAGCCACCAGAGACCACTTCATTAAAGAACTGCTTGTGTGGTTTCTGAAATTATCAAAGCTTTCTCCTGACACGCCAGCACCAGGAAACTGCTCTGAGGACATCACCTTGATTCCTTGCACGCCCATAGCAAAGTGACTCTTATATGGTAAAGTAATAGCACCTGCAGACAATTTTTTTCTAGTGCCAACTTCAAGTGTGCCCCATGAGGTTTGTGAACGCAGTCAAGCTCATGGGCGGGCCGTAAATGATGGAGAGCTGAGCAAATGTTGGCTCTCGCTGGAGGAGTGGCCCAGAGCTTCACTTCCAATCACGACTGCTAACGATGGAGACTAGTCAGTGGCTTCTGAGCAGATGCCCCCAGCGCCTCGGTCACATCACTTTTCCGAAGTGATCGTTAGATGGAAAGGTACAGTACCGTAGTCATTCGCTGATGCAGATAGCTGATTGCTCCTGTGTGTGCAGCTCCTGGCTTGCACGGTAGTGTTGGCAATAGATGCAGCTCTGCTTCTAATCTCCGTTGCCTGATGTAGAAAGAGTTGGTGCGTTGAGATGCCAGCTGGCTTGCAATGACATTTTTTGTGTGTCCTGTTCTAGGGGACTACGGATAAAACATCCATCCAGAGGATTCCTCAGAAGACAACTGACCAGCCCTGAGGTCTGAAGACATTTTAGGAAGCTTATGTTGCTTTTACAAAAGCAAAATATTATGTGTATTGTAAGTTACTGAGTGATTAACTTCAAAAATGGTAACTTCTGATCTTCCTAATACAGGTTTTTAACAGTAAATACTTTGGTATGTATTGCACATCTATCAAATATCAGGGACAATGCTAGGTTCTTCACACATATTATCTCATTTACTCTTCACAACAACCCTCTAAGGAAGGTACTGTTATCTCCATTTCACAAATTAGGAAACTGAGGCATACTCAGATAAATAGCTCGCCCAAAGTTAGCAGGTGGCAATCCTCTACTCTTTGCTCGAGTTTCATTGTCAGGGGTAAAGACTGATGTCAAACAGTCCACACTGGAACAGCCTTTCTTTCACAGTTGTCCTCTGCCTGGGGTAGAGTACAATTATGCATGTACCGATTTCAGGCACAACTGTGGGGTGTGGAGGGATCCTGCCTTGTCTTAATTTTAAGTAAAGATTCCCATGAGTGGTCTCTTTGCAATTGCCTTCTATCTTGAGTTCAGTTTAAGGGATGCCAGTTGTCATTCTTACTATGGGCTGGAGCAAAACACATTTGTTATACGTGATTTAGCACTTCAGAGCTCTAGAACCCTAAAGAAATTTAACTTTACAGGCTTCTTCTGGCAGAGGTCATAGTTGGTGCGAGCAAAGGAGAGAGCTACTGATTTGGCCTTACACTCCCCATCTTCAGATGCACACGTGGAAAAAGGCACACACTGATGAAAAAATATCGAACAAAAGACTTAGCTTGCGTAATCTCCCAAATATTTTTCTCCTTTGAAAGAGCATGCCTCGTGTTCTTTGTGCTTGCCAGGAGAAACAAAATGAAAACAAAGAACTCAATTGAAGATGATCATCTCCTTGAGGGAAGGCTTTCTTATTCTTTTTTATTAATTAAAATAATATTTTTATTAAATTAAGCGATTAATCATTAAATCATAAGGTCGCAGGGCATTTAATAGCTAGCAGTTGTTTGAATAAGAAAAGAGCTTACTTTCCAGCCTTACCTAATTGCTCCTGCTCTTTCACCTGTTTGTCAGAGAGACTTGAAAACTGTGCCTCAGCCTCTCCAGATGATAGTTAAGACCTGAGTTGAGGTTATAGCTTTGGTGTAAAACAAAAGTGCTCAGGCCTCAAATTTGAAACTTCAAAGGAAAGGAACTTGCTGACATTCTTCTTTGAGCAAACACAGGCAACAAATCTAGGTATCGAGGCATTGCTGATGCAAAGGAGGAGTATTAGGTTTTGTAGATTCTAGTCAACCGTGTCAGCTGGTGTGTATTCTAAGTGATTCCCCTCTTCTTTAGTAAATGAGAGATTTATGGAGGTTACTGAGTATGATGCCGAGTAGTTTACTCATTCATTAAATATTTTTCAGCACCAGCTGTTATCAGTACTGGGATTAAATTCTGGGGATGCAAATGTGTATAACACCCTGTCCCGTCCTAATGAAGTTTATAGCCAGGATCAGTGATCTGTAGGGTGAAGCATAAGGAAGAGGTATCTCAAAGACCAGGGAATCAGTGGTTCGAGAATGGCTTCCAATGAAGGTGACTCAAAGAATTATTATGGCTCAGCATAGTAAATGCAAAGAGTCTTAAGAATCAAAAGTCATTTGTTTGTCATTTTCCTAATTACGTCAGGATTAGAGTTCAGGGACTGAAACTCCTTCCATCCTGGTTGGGTATCTAAGCCACACTTCCCATCTGGGGGTTCCAGCTCATGGTTAGGAATAGCCCAAAGTGATTGAATGAGGCTCCGTATTTGTACATGGTATAAATAGTTTAGAATGTGGGATAGATGATTCTGCTTTGCTTAAAATGGCACTGGGTTTCAGCAAAGTGTTTCCCTTAGGTAGCTGAATGGAAAAACAAACATTTTATATATATATATATATATATATAATAAAGACTTGAAGATAATTTGTTGAATTTAATAATTACATACAAAAATGGCAGCAAACATATTTATTGGAGATTTTATATATATATATATATAGATGTATTTTTTCCCCACAAATGCCCATTTTGGATAATTAGCCTTTTGTGAATCACAGTGGTGTGTTCTCTGCCAAATAGTCACAAATAAATTCATTAAGTTAATCTCTTCATTGTGTGCTGAGGTCTTTCATGTGGTAAAATCCATTTGTATGGGGAATGACATGACTTTTCTATACTATAATAAGAAATCCACCAGGGAGACCACCATTAAAAGGCTCCTGGTGATGACCTTTCATCTCCTGTGCTGTGTAATGATGGTAGCCACATACCAAGCACCTACAACATACTGGCACTCCACGAGGTTGCAAGGTACCATACATAATCTCAGTTATAGCCCCTTTAAAATACTCACAACAACCATGCAAAGAAGTTACCATTTTCCCCATTTTACAGAAAAAAACAAAAACAAACCCAAAACCCGGAATCCCAAAACAGATTATCTCCTTAGGATCTCACATCTGGTAATAGTTTAATCCAGTTCTGTGAACCCACGCTTCTCTCACAATACCACACCACCTCTCCCAAAAGTAGATCTTCATGGATTTGATTCTTGTCACAGATCTTAGCATGTGGCCAAGGGTTGGCCACTCCTGTGTGCAATGACCAGACCCTGTCAGCTGCCCCAAGCATCCCTCGAAACTTAAGGATAAGCCGACATATTCTCAAAACAAACTCGGCACCTAAGCCAGTGGTTCTCAACCTGGCTACGAGTTAGAACCACTGGGCGTTACAAACATACTTGCTTGGGCTTCACCTTAAAGTAACAGATTACTTTCAAGACTCTTGGAGGTGGGGCTTAGGAATGCAGTAAATTTGAATCTTTCCAGGTGATCTGATGGGCATCCAGGGTTGAGAAATGCAGGTGGAAGCAAACAGCTTTAGGTTGGATGAAGGGCAATAAAACTATGTGGTTTATTTTTTTCCCTGTGGCCATGTATTCCTCTGGGGACCTGGAAATGCTGGTCAGGTGATCTTTCCACACCAGGGAGTGGTTTGGTTCAGGCAGTGTCAACTGGCCTTTTTCTGGATAGCTTCTCAGACACCAAGCTTCCTGTCTCCTGTGCTCTTTGCTCTGTGAGCTTCAGATATGGTACCAGTAGATTAGTTAGTATTCTCATTTTCTTGAGGAAGAGTCCTTGGAGAACCAGTCTTTTCCAATGTAGATGCTGGGTTTAAGTATTCTAGTTTTATTATAAATTACACCTTGAAGGGTTTAAGAATAGACCCTCACCTTAGACAGCACTACATCTAATGTGCATGGTTTAAGAGTAATTTTCTGGCTGGGTTCATGTTGCTAGATTGTATTTCTGCAAAAGGAAGGAAGACCTATCAGCGTGGCCTTCATGTAACGCTTTCATGTCTTGAGGAGACAAAGCAATTCCCTAGCTGGGAAAGTATTCTGCTGCTGAGTTTTCCTGGCAATTGCAAATCTTCCAGATAATTCCTGAAATGTAGGATCTGCCTCTGAGGAGAGGGATGGAAACTGATACTGGGTGAACACCTACTGTGTGTCAGCGCTGTGCTGGCTGTTTCTAATACGTTGCTTTCTTGTCATTCTCAGGCCTCTGCAGTGAGTGTTACTATCTGTTTTTTTCTTTTTATGGGAAACTGAAATTATGTGTCCCAGTCATATGGGGACAGAGAAAGAACTGAATCTGACTCCCTTTCAAGGATGGGTGAGGGGCGACTACAAATGAGATAATGGATATAAAGACACTGAACTGCACAGAAGACAGGCCATGCTACTGGGCTCCTTAAACAGCAAAGCCCTGGGTTCACAAAAAGTTGTCACACTTCACTTTCATTTTTAAAACTTTACTGGGAAGCCTAGATATTGAACAAGGACCAAGTCTCCTGTTCTGGTGAAACAAATTAACATCTTCCACTTGCCCTTTAAGGAAAAGACCAGCTATGAAAACCAATTCAGCCAAACTGCTAATTTTAAAGGGTGTGTTTCTTCCTTTGGGACTGGGATGAACCCGTCTTGATTCCACTCTCTGTGGAGCTGATGTTAGTGAGAGGAGTCTTTTGGCTGATCGCATGTCTTCCCACGAGCTTATCTTCAGAACGCAGTTAATTCATACCAAATGTGCTAGTGTGGCTGCCTCAATCAGAAACAGGTATAAGTCGGGTTTGGAATTCCAGATGCTCTGAGAAGTTGTCCCAGAAGGAAGCTAGAAAGAGTCCAGAGAGAAGACAAATCCAGAGGGCGAAACTGATGTCAGGACGATTCTCTGAAAGGGGCAGAAGGTGTGAGCAACACCCTTTCCACCAGCCCAAGATCGGCGCTGCCAGGGATGTCTCTGTCCCAGAGTCTTTCCAGAGCTCCCCTTACCCACCAGCAGTTCCCCTGGACATGGTCACTGTCACTACAATAATAATAAAAGTTGCCCTTAACTGAAGGCCTGCTTTATGCCAGTCACTGTGATTCACATGGTTCACATGCCCCATCTCGCTGAGTCCTCCCAAGAAGCCCTGTTAAGTGTGTAACATTGTTATTCAGAGGGGAAAAGTGACACTTAGAGAGGGGAGGTGTTTGCCTAAGACTAAACAGCTGGGGGAGGTGAAGGAGGCTTTAAAACCAGGTCTCTCCGACTGCAAAGCACCCACTCTTGCTCTCACGCCTTAGTCAGACACCAGGAACATCCTCTTTGGTCTTACTCTTTGCTTTTCCAAGTGCTCAATATATTTAGGAAGGATCGCTGACTCTAAGTGTTGGCTATTCTTGTTGCAGATTTCCTCACAATCCTCAGATGATAGCATCAAAGTTGTTTTTTCCAACAAAAAGAACATTGGTTTCTTCATTTCTCAGAGCTTTTCTCTTCATGTTAGACCCAACAGGAAGAGCAAACTACTTGGGTAGGAGAGAAAAAAAAAAAAAAAAGCCTAATTTTGAAGACCACAAGTAACTTTAATTGATGCATAAAGGACTCCTCACCAGCCAGGCAGTTTGTTGTGATCAAACTATAGCAAGAGCCCTGGCTAGCTCTTTACAATTTATAGAACACTTGCAGTGTGTGCAAAATATTATCACTGTTGTTCCCTTTGTGAAGATAAGGAGGGGGAAGATTGGCGAGACTAAAACAGTAGTTTGCAAACTCCAGCACAGTGGAATTATCTGAAGGGCTTTAGAAACTCCTGAGGCCTCAGCCTAACCCCACACAGATTCTGCTTTCATGGGTCTGGGGTACCCAGGATTTTTAAAAGCTCCCCAGGTGGTTCTCATATGCAGTGAGGGGTGAGAGCCACCAAGTTAAAAATTTCACCCAAGACCCTGGGGCTCCCCTGACTTGTTTGCTTGTCTCCGGTGCTTAGACTTCTGGAACACCTGTTCCATCCCAAACCCACGTAGGTGAGGGAAGAGACAAAAGCAGCTATTTAAGAGACCTGTTAGCCACGGTTTTTATGCAATTCCTTCCTGAGCCATTACCACACACATTGTATTAAGGAGGAACGATTTGCTTTTGCTTTGGGGGAAGTATGATTATGCCTACTAACAATGGTATTCAAGAATCCCATATATCACAGATATATACTCAAATTATTGATAGTATAAATGAATTACTATCTTAAGTTATTATGGTAGTTATTAAAACTTACTCTGGACTTTGGTCCTGGGTTATTTTAAATATGTGCGGTCTGAGGCTAGACCTCTTGGATGTGAACCCAGAATCCAGACTTCCTGCAATGCTAGCTGTGTAAACTTTGGCAAGTTACTTAAGCTCAGTTTCCTCACTCAAACTTTGGCAAGTTACTTAAAAGCCTCAGTTTCCTCACTAAGAAAGGGGGTGATCGGGGCTTCCCTGGTGGCGCAGTGGTTGAGAGTCCGCCTGCCAATGCAGGGGACACGGGTTCGTGCCCCGTTCCGGGAGGATCCCACATGCCGCGGAGCAGCTGGGCCCGTGAGCCATGGCCGCTGAGCCTGCGCGTCCGGAGCCTGTGCTCCGCAACGGGAGAGGCCACAACAGTGAGAGGCCCGCGTACCGCAAAAAAAAAAAAAAAAGGTGGGGGTTGATAACAGTGCGTGCCTGTTGAATTGTAGTGAAGATTAAAGGCTGGTTCACATTAAATTCTTAGCATTGTGCCTAGTACACGATGTATGTCAGATATTATCATTATTTTACCATCACGGATCCTGAAATGAAAATCACAGGCTCAGTTCTTGTATCATTTTATCCTCGTGGAACGGATGTTGACACGTCAATCCCTTGCAATTCAAAACTCGGATGATTTTTGAGCATTTTTTATAAGGACTTTGCATCAAATTTTAGACAGATATCAATAGACACTATTTTAGAAATGGAATGTATGGCAGTGGGATTTTGTCCTTCATGTAAAACAACATTTATGAGGCAATAAATGATTGTTTTTTATCTTGTTAGTGTATGTGTTGTGTTGTGTGTGTGTGTGTGTGTGTAAGTGCAGTTAGAAAATGTCCACATGTGGAAATGTTTTTTCCAAAGGTCATGTTAGGCATTATCTTTGAAAGAGAAGAAAACACATGCACGACACTTGTTTTTTTTTTTAAGGTGCCAATATTAGAATTTATTCAGAAGCTAAGAGTAAATCAAGTTTCTGCCTTTGGAGGCAGTTCTCTACAGCAGAGATTCAGAAATTCTCACAGTTGCTGCTGCTGTGCAGTGGCCCTGCAAGATCACACTGAAGCCGTGGGGGACTGAAGACACAGATTTGGGTTCTAATGCAGATCATGGTTTACCACACGGGAATTAGGGTGCACGTAGATTAGATGAGCACTAGTGACCATTCCTTCTGCCTGCTGTCAGTGCAAACAACAGGGCATACCGAATTAATAAGATACAACATGTTGTGACATGATAACGACAGTGATAATGAATTAAACCAGTCTTTCCGAAAGTGTGACATACTCCTGATAAAGGGGGCGCCTTGGCCTAATCAAAATGAGAAAAACACATGCTGTTGGCTGTTCTTAAGGATTCATAATACATGTCGCCATCATTTAGGTCTCTGAGAAGTCCTGCCATGGACATACTAGTTTAACTTTAACACAGTTACACTTGATATATGAATAAATCGCAGTCTATTTTCTGAAGAATAAGTCTATGCATTATTTTCCTATGGGAAAAAAAAGTAGCCACCAAGCAAAGTGGCCTCAGAGAGAGAGAATAACAAGTTGGTGATGGCAGATGAAAGGGCGAAAGTCATAGACACCTTTGGGAGAAGTTGAGTTTATGAAAAAGGTAAGATTTAAACAAATGAGGATTAAAACTCCTAAAAGAGGGCCTTCCCTGGTGGTGCAGTGGTTGAGAGTCCACCTGCCGATGCGGGGGACGCGGGTTCGTGCCCCGGTCCGGGAGGATCCCACATGCCGCGGAGCGGCTGGGCCCCGTGAGCCATGGCCGCTGAGCCTGCGCGTCCGGAGCCTGTGCTCCGCCGCGGGAGAGGCCACAGCAGTGAGAGGCCCGCTTACCGCAAAAAAAAAAAAAAAAAAAAAAAAAAAAAACCTCCTAAAAGAGCGTTAACATCTATGAAAAACAAACATTGTAATTGTATAATAAAGGATGATGATGTGTCAGTTTTTGTCTTCAACTTTTCTTTTCCTAAGCACATTTGAAAGTAATATAGAGAATGACTTTCCCAAGTTCAGGCTCTGTGCAGAGAAACGTGTGTTTGTCAAATCTTCATTAGCCAATGAGATCGTTTTCTCCAAGTAAATTGCTCTAGGAGACAAGAGCAGACTTTGTGAACGTGTCCCCAAGAGGAAAGGGTCCAACTTGTTGATAAGCATATGAAGGGGAGGGGATTCTGTTCCCAATTTGGTTCTTCTCTGCTTGGAGCGGGGAGAGGCTTGGGTTGAGGGAGCAGAAGAGGATTGTAACACTACTGCCTGGATTCAGCTGTGGGAGGTACCCAGTCATCGAAAGGGAAAGGGCCAGATCTCCTTCCAGAAATATCTCAGGAATCGCCAAAAGACAAATGAAAGAGTCCTTAAGTGGCCACAGCACCACCCCGGAAGAAAGGTCCTCATTAAATTCAAAATGGTGCCCTCATCCCAGGTGCTGCTGTTTTGCTCTATCATTTCATGTTCCCCTGTAGAGGGGAAAGGCAGTCAATGCCTACAAACAGCACTGTGTGAATTTTTATTTTTTCCCACATTTTGAGTGAGGGTGACAGCAGGCATATAAGTATTTCCACAGTCTCAGTGGGGAGCCGATCTCTATCAGCAGATTCAACTCTATTTGCAGCGACTCCAGTGGCAAGGAGACCTTTCGTTCTGACGATCAGAATTCTAGCAAATGGTAAATGTTTCTTCATGCTGAGAAGTGGGAAATTCAATAATACTTTGGCTGGGTTCATGCTGAGTAGTGAAAATAGAATGAATATGGAGAGGGACTGTGACTTAAAGAGCAGTAAATCAGCTAGCCCAGAAGTGTGGGGACCATCAGCTTTTAATTCGAAGCCCTCGCCTGTTTCTACTCCGTTCTCCAGGGTAACGGGACTGTTTTTATATTTTTGTTCCTAGAGTGTTTTGTGCTGCAATCCCTTGTTTACCCCAAGAAACAGAATTAAACATTCTGAGATTTTTTTTTTAATCTGCATATACATTATTATGGCACTATAGGACCATTTGCTGAAAATCTTAACTTATGTGTTAGCCTAGCTCCAAAGGCAAAGTAGGTGTGGATAGTGTGGAGCTTGTAGTGATAGCATTACTTATTATGATTGAACACTTTTTCTTCTGTAAGCAAGTCACAGGTTGCAGAGGGGGTTACTGGAGTGGAAGCCCCATGAGGGTAGAGGTTTCTGCCTGTTTTGTTCATTGTTGTATCAGAAGGACACACAGTTAAGAGCTTTAATAAGTTGGTGAATGAATATTGATCTCTAGGCTGTGAAAAGTATACTCAGCTGTGAGTGCTCTGAAAGGTCTCGGACTAAAGTGCAGAGTAAACTCAGTTTTCCTGACTTTCCATTATGTATAGTTTTGTAGAATAGCTTTGATACTTGATTCTATGGAAGAAATTTTTAGTAGTATGTTTCTTTTTAAAAAGTTACATCGCTAAAACTTGATCATCATAGAAAAAATAGAAAGTGTAAACAATTACAAAGAAATAAAATTGCCATGTTTATACTACTCAGAGATAATCACTGCTATGGTTTAAATGTATGTTCTCCCAGATTTTCCTATGCACACATTTATATGTTTTTATAATATTAAGATTAGATGTATATATGCTTTTTTTCATTCAGTAGTACTATATCCTAATAGGTGTGTAGTATATATCACTGTTGTTTTAATTTTCAATTCCCGAGTGACAAAAATTGTTGAGCATCTTTGCCTATGCTTTTTGGCCATACGTATATCTTCTTTGGCAAGGAGTCTGTTCAGATCTTTGCATATATTTAAATTGGGTTGTTTGTTTCCTTTTGTTGAATTTTAAGAGTTCTTTCCATATTTTGGGTACAAGACCTTTATACATGTGCTTTGCAAATATTTTCTCAATGATGTTCTTATTAGCACTCCGGGATTGTGTGCCACTTTGCAACCCTAAAAGCTTACATACAGTGCTAAGTGCTGATTAATGAGATGGCTGTGCTCACCTGTGTTTGCTTTGTCATTTCCCAAAGTGACGCCACTGCTCCCTCTCACTTCCTTAACCCCATCCATTCATTGTCAAAGAACCTTTGTATTCTGGGGTCATCACTGTCTATCTGTAGGAATTTTTTTTTCCTAGGCATTTGTCTTTATTTATTTTTGTTTGTTTGTTTGTTTTTGCAGTACGCGGGCCTCTGACTGTTGTGGCCTCTCCCGCTGCGGAGCACAGGCTCCGGATGTGCAGGCTTAGCAGCCATGGCTCACGGGCCCAGCCGATCTGCGGCATGTGGGATCTTCCCGGATCGGGGCACAAACCCGCGTCCCCTGTATAGGCAGGCGGACTCTCAACCACTGCGCCACTAGGGAGGCCCTGTCTTTATTTATTTTAAGTGAATGACCAAAGTGATGATGTGTTTATTCATCTATTTGCAGTAAGATTTCTAGTGAGAGTTCAACCCTGTTTGTTTACTGGTTTTAAAGAAAACAAACAGGTCTGGGGGCCAGGAAGTCACCCCCAGGATTTAGGAGCACTGTGTAGTTGGTGAGGCTAACCGTTGTCTGTCTTCCTTTGCATGGCCTGCAGTCATCAAGCCTCCTCTGCGTCATTTTAAATACCCTGCTTATGCATCTAGCTCCTACGCACCTTCGGTCCCAAAGAAAACTGATGAGCATCCTGCAAGGTACAAGATGCTGGATCAGAGGATCAAAATGAAAAAGATTCAGAACATCTCACATAACTGGAACAGAAAATAAATCAAGGGGAAGAGGGAGTGAAGGAGAGGCCCACCCATCTGCCTCTGGGCACTAACCAGCCACAGTGGGATATGTCTCCAGAATGAGGCCTTCAGGGCTGGTGCTATCATTGTTGACTCCACCAAGGCACGGTGAAGCCTATATGTGAGTTTCCCCTTTGCTGTTCTGTTATAGAGCCATCAGTCACAGGATTTGGAAGTCCATGCAGCCTCTAGCAGCAAACTAGTAAGAGGGTTGTCTCATGTGGCTTTTATTGGTATAGATTTTTCAGTCTAAATTGGACCCAAGTTAAAATGATGCTACCCGTTCAGAAAAAAATGAAATTCTTCCCATTGACACCTTTTTCATCCCTGGAAATTGACTTGTCCCAATGAGAATATTGGTTTAATAATAATCATTGTATTTAAGAAATGCACTTCTAAAAACATCTTTTCCAATTTTTAATACAAATATTTACAATTCAAGTAAACATGGAACTCTCAAAGTCATTGCATTCCCAACAAAAGTTGTACTTCTGAATGGAACTATCTTAGAGGGAAAGGAGAACTGATGAATTGTGTTCATATGTACTTCTGAACTTAGGCTTCATAAAGCAGATCCAAGTTAAAAATAAAGACCGTTGTCTTCGGTTCTCATTGTATGCCTCATGCCTGATAGCCTTGCTGTACCTTTAAGAACATGAGAGTTTACAGGAGATGGATTTTGGATCTGCTTTTCTCCCATCTTTCCTCTTCACTCACGGTAGACAATGCCAGAAGTCAATGGGACGCCTGTACCTCAGGGACTCCTGGTTTGAGATTCACCCAGGAAATGTCCATTTAGTCTTAGGGTCCTGGTTCAAGAGAGTATAAAATGCTGAAGCTAATTTGAATTCCGTATTGGCAGATTTTTCTCCGTAAGTTTGGAGGTGACTGTAAGTTAAATTTCAGGTCATCTTCCCAACAGACCACATATCTGAGTCCCTTTGGGAGCCCAATTGCTCTCACAGCTGTTGGCGGGATAGAGGTCTATAACTTACCTCTCTTCATGGTGGCATTTTTTAAGCCTTTCTGTATCTCTCCCTAAAGTTTTTACTTTGGGACTAAATTCACAGAAATGGTAAGAAAAATCTCAAGGTCAGAAATAGCTTTTGATCCCTTCAGAAATGGTCTGGTGCGGTGGCAAACTTCAGATTTGCTGTCTGTCAGGTCTGATCTCCGAGCCTGTTCTGTCTATAGCTAGCTGCAGTTCCTCAGTCTAAATGGCATAACCTTTAAGAGGCTCAGTTTGCTTGACTAGAAAATGGCCTTCATAATCTCCACTCTTGCCTTTTGCGATGAAGATTAGGGATAACATAGGTTTTGTTTGCTATGGCTGAGCCTGGAGAGTCATAGGTACACAGCAGAGGTAGCCGTGAGCACCCCACTGCTGGGAAAACTCTCTGGGATGCCCCTCAGAGAGGGGACTGTACCCTGAGCCACAGCCTTTGGGGTCTGATTGTAAAGCGCATAGCATCTTCTCTTCTTATTCTCCACATTCATTTCCGATAAACCACAGTTTTGCAAGTTGAGTCTGCACCAGAGTTTAGTGCCCATCAGGCTATTGAGCAGTTTATTTATAATGTGCTTTACAACAGTAGTTCAGGGAGATTTAATTGCTATACAGAAAGGAAAATCACTGTGACTTTTCATTAAGGAAGCAATTAATTCTTACCTCCCTGCTTGGTGCCTGAGCAAGAGGACCCTTCTGCAGGCTGGTAGAGTCTAATCCACCTGAATTAGGTTAACTCGACAGGTAATTTCTACCTGTTTGTATACAGATGCCTTAGTGCTTGCTGCATAGTCATTTGGCCGCACAGTGAGACTGTCCATGGGGTAGTGGCCTCCAGTGGATCAACCCACAAATGATGGTCCTCACCTGTCCCTCAGTATCTTCAGCCTTAGGTATTGAGATTGTAGCTGTGCTTTCTTTTTTTCTTTCTTTTTTTTTTTTTCGGTACGCGGGCTTCTCACTGCTGTGGCCTCTCCTATTGCGGAGCACAGGCTCCGGACGCGCAGGCTCAGCGGCCATGGCTCACGGGCCCAGCCGCTCCGCGGCATGTGGGATCTTTCCGGACCGGGGCACGAACCCATGTCCCCTGCATTGGCAGGCGGACTCTCAACCACTGCGCCACCAGGGAAGCCCAGCTGTGCTTTCTTGACTGTGCTCCTTGGCATTGGAAGCCATGATCCTGAGGAAGAAAGTTGACTCCTTCTGTATTCTTTTATCTCAAGCTGTTACTCTTCAGCCTTTGCTAATCTTTTAATTGAGCAAAATGTACAAGTATTGAAATTCTGCATTGCTTGTAAAATGCCTACCATGATTTTTTGCATGATGGGTTGTATGGACAGCCCAGATTATATTCTTATAGCAAATAAAGTGATGCTTTTAAAGAACTTTCTTGTATGTGAGTCATCTTTTTCTTCTGCAGAATTCTGGGATTCATAGGAAAAGAGTTAGATTTCCCTTATGCTTGGCCCTGTTCAGTCCTGAATATCTTGTCAAGATGAATAGGCTAACTTACCCTTTTCAGCTTGCTTCCTGATTGTATAGATGAAAGCTTTTTTTTTTTTAAAAAAAACAAACCTCCTCCCTACACCACAAACCCAATAAGTTAATTTGTTGAGTAATAGTAGCAGCTAGTCCATAGGTAAACATCTGTGTTATCAACTCAGTTTATATCATTTCAGACGAAGGTGTATAGCTTAGTCTGAAATCTCAGTGGATTCAGAAAAAGGAATATATGTTTGAAGATTAAAGTGCCATTATACTTTTCTTTAAAGAAAAAAAAAGTGACTTTGCTCTTCATATGTGTCTCTGTTTTATCTTTGGATTCAAAATTCCTAGAGAAGAAAAGAATACAGCTTTAGCCCTTAGAGCTTCACCCTTAAAAGTAGGTAGTTTGCCTAAGCCATTCTGCCCCACAAACATTTACCCATGGAGGGCCATATGACCCAGAGTTGTGGACACAAATATCAAGGTGTGAACTCATCATTTCCTAAAATGCCTTGGGTGATGTTGCATTAGACAACACAGTTGTGTTTCCAGTAAACAATCTCCCATCTGAAGAGAATTTTTATGTCAATAAGCCAAATGAAATGTGTCACCCAAAGGGCATCATGCATAGCTCATTTCTGGAAATGAGGTTGAAACCATGATGAACTGGTGGCACAAGGATCTGGATAAGGCACACACTTAAAAATTATATTTATTTATTCAATTTGATGGAATCAAGGTATGGATCCAACTAGATCCACTCACTTCTTACGCTGCACTGCCACCTGGTGGCTCTTAGAGGCATGAAATGTTTGCTGAGTTCCCCAGGATCTTTTTTTTTTTCCTTTATAAAAAAGGAAGTTTTATTGTTAATGATGATAGTTTTTAGCTGGATGAATTGAAAAGGGCAGGTGGCTGTGGAGAAAACCATTCTCATTCTCATAACAGTGTTGCTCCATTTCTGAATAGGTTTACTCTGCTAGCAAACACAGGTCCTTGAAGAGTCCTATTGTTTAAAAATAATAATAATACACACATGAACACACTAAGAAATCTTAATCTATGGAGAAAATAAAATAAAATTGGGGGACATATTGGGAGATAAATTGCAGAAGTCCTGGTAAATGTAATAGTGACAGAATGCTGAATAAAAGACAATACCTGTGACATTTAAAATATGGACATAAACTATTTACAGCACCATTTAATTAATTACCATTTAATTACAGTATCATTGCTTTATTATCCCTAGCATGCTCATATGCTCACACAATCTCCATTTCTAAACCCTTTCCTTTTCACCTGTCTCTCCTGGAGAAACTGTAAAAGTTAACATTCAATTGCCCAGTTTTCTTACATGTAGGGGCAGCCATGTGACACAGTTTCAGCTAATGAGGTATAAGCTGCCTTTTCCAGTTCTCCTTCTTGCCTGGAATAGAGACTTTAGCCTGGATGTGCAGCAGCCATCTTGGGTCTGTGAGGTGTTGATGAGCATGGAAATAAAGTCCAACATACTGAATGTAAATGGAGCAGAAAGCTGGAAAGAGCCCATGACTCTGATTATATCACCGAACTGCTATACCATTCCTGGACTGACTCCTTGAGACTTAGTGTCGTGTGAGAAAAATAAACTTGTATTTCTTTGAGTAACTGTTATTATCTCTCTTGCTACCTCTGAAGCCTATTCCTAAGTAAAAGACCTTGCTTCCCTAAAGTTCCATTAAGATGCTTACATTTTAGTTTTTTTTTTTTTTTTTTCTTGCGTTATGCGGGCCTCTCACTGTCGTGGCCTCTCCCATTTGCGGAGCACAGGCTCCGGACGCGCAGGCCCAGCGGCCATGGCTCACGGGCCCAGCCGCTCCGCGGCATGTGGGATCCTCCCGAAACGGGGCACGAACCCGCGTCTCCTGCATCGGCAGGCGGACTCTCAAGCACTGCGCCACCAGGGAAGCCCTAGTTTTTTTTTTTTAAAAAAACAGAATTTGTGTGTGTGTGTGCGCGCGCGAGCACACACTGCGTTCTCTGGGCAGTTATCCAGCGCGGATGTGATCTTATGATTTCAGTTGTTGACACCATTGAAACTACAAGCTACTGTTTTTTCTTATGCTCCTGTTTGCTTCCCTCTATCTTAATTGCTGTAGGGGGGCCAGTTCTCAGGCATCTGAAGGACGGGTAGAAATTAAGAAACTAAAAAGTGGGTGGAAGAACATTCTAACGAGGAGAAAGAGCATGAACAAAAAGCATACACAATCCGAAAAAAGGCCCATATTATAGGAGCATTGTGACCAATCGGGAGGCTGGCGTGAGGTGAACCTCTCTGGACAAGCAAGGGCTAAATCCTGCAACGCTGGTAGAGGCATACTGAGGATCCTGGACTTGATTTTAAGTGTAAGGGGAAGGTCCCAGAAAAATTTAGCAAGTTTCCAGTGGGATAAAATTTGTATTTTTACAAAAATCATCATGGCCGCCCCAAGGAGAATGGATTCGAAGGGGTAAACAGAGAAAACTAAGAAGCCAACAAGGAGACCACAGAGGTTGGGAGGAGTCGAGGCTGATTAGGAGTGGCACTGGAAATAGCGAGCGATGTAGAGTTGATAAGAACTTAGAACGTACAATCAGCAGAACTTGGATGGGGGCTGAGGGAGGAGTGTGTGCATGAGTGAGGGTAGATTAAGGCAGCAGGTCCAGAGGTGGAGAGCACAGGGGTGGGGGAGGGGTCAGGATGGAGCCCGTGGAGAGGGAGGGTACTGGGGACAGAATGGAAACCAATTATTCTGCTCCACACGTGTATAGTTTGTAAGACACACAATTAGCCCTTCGATTTGCTGGTCAGGAACTCAGAAGAAGGTTCCAATTTGAGTTAGACATTTCAAGAGGACCACACCCCATAATTTCCATATGTTCAGAGGCTACTTGCCCTTATCCTCAACTGCACTTTGCATTACTTTTGGTGGTCTGGGTGGATTCAGTGAAATTAAGCTTTGAGAATCTGGAAAGCCAAGATCTCAGAGGGGACCGATGTCGTGTTTCAGTGAAAGGAGACTGGGGAGTGAGTCTTGAATCCAATTTAGCAGTAACCCTAAAGCCCCAATGCATAGGAAACTTGTAGTTATTAAAAGAACAGAAACTGTAGGGTCTAGAGTACTCTCATCAAATAAGACCTTAGGAAGGTGTTGTCTTATTAGTTTATGTTAAGAACCGATTAATAGCAGGAGAGAACAGGGCCTCGGGATTTTTTGAGCAAACAGAAGTCCTGTGACAAGACTGTTCTTTGTTTTCTTAGTTGAATGTGTAGGACGTGTGTTATTGTCCACGAAGGTACATACATGCTACGCCATTTTCATTTTCTTTGCTTATGCCTCTTGTTCCTGGCTTTGAGTACCATTCGTTCACTGTTTTATTGACCACTGGTGGTTGAATCACTTCACTGTGCTGTGTGCTGGGAACATGCAACAGTGATTAAGATGCAACCTTTGGTCTCGAGGAGCTCTCATCCAGTGGGGAGGTAACTTTATGAACAAACAACATGATGAGGGCTGTGCCTGAGCTGTAAGTAGAAAGAGAAAAGGCAGAAATGTTGTTAAGTCTGAGGATGCTTTAGGAAGAGAATCAGAGCATATATGATCTGGCCCCTCTTTCTCTCCAATATTGCCTGCAGCCATTTCCCACCCCAGATCCCTTCCATTCAGGTCCTAACAAATTTCCTGTCATCCCTAGCTCAGCTCATTCCTCCTTGGCCCTATGATGAGCCACATGCCAGGCGAATATATGCATGACCTCTGAGAAGGAAGATCAACAATTCTGGTTACAGTCAGGTAGAATGTAAACTGGTATAAAACCAGCCACCTGGTTAGAAGAATCTTAAAGAAGATGAAAATGGGTGAAAATAACTGAAGATACACTTGAAGCTACTAATTAAGAATAAGATATGAAGACGTTAAAAGCAGAGTAGAATACAATTTAGAGAAAAATAAGAACTCGAGAGGCCTTATTAATAAAGGAATAAAGAAGCTAATAATATTGAAAATAACTAAAGGACAAATTTGGTTTTAGAGCAGGAAAGGCTAAAACTTCAAAAATATGAGACATAAATATGATAAAGAACTGAAAAATGATAAGGTAAGAAACTTAAAAGAGATGTAAAATTAAGATAAAACCAGTTAATCTAGTAATTATCACCTCATGTAAACTCTCCAAATGTCTCATAATTAATGCTCAGGAAAGATAAAACATAAAGAAATATAAAAACAAAAGATAGGGACCTCCCTGGTGGTGCAGTGGTTAAGAATCCGCCTGCCATTGCAGGGGACACGGGTTCGATCCCTGGTCCGGGAAGATCCCACATGCCACGGAGCAACTAAGCCCGTGCACCACAACTACTGAGCCTGTGCTCTAGAGCCCGCGAGCCACAACTACTGAAGCCCACACGCCTAGAGCCCGTGCTCCGCAACAAGAGAAGCCACCGCAAAGAGGAGTCAGCGCACTGCAACGAAGAGCAGCTCCCACTCACTGCAACTAGAGAAAGCCCACACGTAGCAGCGAAGACCCAACTCAGCCAAAAATAAATAAATTAAATAAATTAAATTTCTAAAAAAAAAAAAAATAAAAAGTCACAGCACCACACAATCCGAGACTAAAAGATATTTAATCACAGAATCTAGTAGAGACTGTCCTTAATTACAAGGATTTTATAAAACCGGGACTAGAACAAAACAACATGATTATATTATATTGGTAAACAAATTATTGACCTTTTAATGTACAATTATGATGGAAATGCATTTCTTTCTTTTTCTTTTTTTTTTTTTTTGCAGTACGCGGGCCTCTCCCGTTGCGGAGCACAGGCTCCGGACGCGCAGACTCAGCGGCCATGGCTCACGGGCCCAGCCGCTCCACGGCATGTGGGATCTTCCCGGACCGGGGCACGAACCCGTGTCCCCTGCATCGGCAGGCGGACTCTCAACCACTGCACCACCAGGGAAGCGCAACTCTATTACATTTTTATCTCTGATTAAAAAAACTTCACAAAGCAAAAAATAAACCTCAGTCTTGTCTAAAGGATCACAAAAATCTGAATATTGCAAATCAACGTTTGCTGAGTATTAAAGGCCCTAACAATAGACAGGAAACTGCAATGTGATAATTTCTCCAGCAGGTGGCGATGCTGTGTAGGAAGAAAAGCTACCCTCAGGCTAGAGGAGAATGGAGGCTGGCTGGAGACAACCATCAGCCAACACTAATTGAACATTTCTAGTTTCCAGGCACTGCCCTAGGTGTGCAGTGAATCCAGTAGGAGTGAGGCAGTGTCCCTCAGCTTTGGGAGCTCACAGTCTTAGGGGAGAATGTGTCCTTGTCTGTCGGGCAAGGTCATTCATTCATGCTGCTCGGAAAAGAACTTAAAAACAAACCCCACACCTTGTGCATTGTTGGTAGGAATGTAAAGTGGTGAAAAACAGTAGGGTGGTTCCTCAAAAAATTATAAACAGAATTACCATATTATCCAGCAATTCCACTTCTGGGTATATACCTAAAAGAATCAAAAGCAGGGTCTGGAAGAGATATCTGTACACCGTGTTCATAGTACCAATAATCACAATAGCTAAAATGTGGAACCAGCCGAAGTGTCTATAGATGGATGAATGGATAAAAAAAATGTGGTATATTATACAATGGACTACTTATTATTCAGCCTTAAAAAGGAAGAGAATTCTGATACATGCTACAACATGGATGAAGCTTGAGGGCATTATGCTGAGTGAAATAAGCCATTCACAAAAGACAAATACTGTGTGATTCCACTTTTATGAAGTGCTTGGAGTAGTTGAATCCATAGAGACAGAAAGTAGAATGGTGGTTGCCAGGGGCTGGAGGGAGGGGAGTTAGTGTTTAGTTACAGAGTTTCAGTTTTACAAGATGAAAAGGGTTCCGGGGATAGATGGTTATACAATATGAATATATTTAGCGCCATTGAACTGTACACTTAAACATGGTTAAGATGGTAGATGCTATGTTATGTGTACTTTACCACATACGCACCACCAGCCCCCGAAGCAAATTCTTCTCTGCCTGTTAGCCTGTCTGCAGTGTTTCCCCATATTGTAGGGACACAGGGAAATGCCTAAGGCAAACCTACACACATTTCCAGGCTGCACTCCTTGGTTCAAGACCTGGAAAGAGAGGGTGTGTTTACGTTTGCTTGGCTATCGTAGTAGGTGTGGTCATCAATCCAATGACTGAATATGAAATTTGATGTCTCCCTCCCGCAGTTGTGACCTTTCAAAGGTGTAGAAAAAGAAGACAGTCACCTGCCCTAGAGCTGCAGACCCAGGAAGCAAAAAGAAACCATAGTTTATTGTTCTACTCTGGGCCAGGCATTCTACTTTGTAAGCATTATCTCGCTTAACCTTTATTTAATCACCTCAAAGAGACAGGATCAGCCATCTTTCTCCCTTGGCAAGTAAGGAAATTGTGGCTCAAAGTTCACAATGTTACCCAAGATCCATAGCTAGTAAGCGTCAGGGGGGCAGGATCTGAGTTCTGACTGCTCAACTGGATGCTCTGTGTGGTCTGATGAGGAGATAACAGGTGTGGGCCGTTTGCTTGTACTGCCCTTATGATGCTAAAATGCAGTGCTTTTCAAATGTGAATCAAGTGTTAGGGATCACCTGTGTCCCTTGTAAAACATGAAATTCTGATTTGGCTTCGGCAGGGGATTCTGCATTTCTAATGAGCTCTTAGGGGATACCACAGGTGCTGGTATCACTTTGAGTAGCAAGACTTTAATTTGCAGAGGTTCCCAAACTTTCTCATTGTCTCAGCAGCTTTTTCTCAGGACTTTGGTTCAAAAGAAATTCCTATTCTGTTTTTTAAGTTGTTAGTTCCAAACAACTTACTAAGTATTATGTTCTAACAGCTTAGTAGCCATTAAACAATTATGTATATGTAAATTGAAGAAAACTATAATGTTTTTATTTTATTCTTGAATAAACACAATTACTTGCTAGTAGTGAGGCTGGAGATAGATGGGCCCCAGGCTGAGCAGCTCGAGTTTGTCCTCTGTGGACAGAAACTACAAAATAGCAGGAGGGGGGAGAAGCCATGCCCTGCCTAGATAAGAGATAGAAGACCACATATTCCTCTTTCTCAAAGTCCAGGAGACCTTCCCAGCTACACACATGCAGAAAGGTTCCTTGAAGGTCAAAAAGAGAGGAGGCACCACCGCACAGTAGATGTCAACCTACCCATAGCCTAACCATAGGCTTCTTTGCTAGAATCCATCTTGGCTAAGAGATACACACATACACATGGGAGGACCCTGAGATATACCAAATATGGACTCAGAACCAGGCAAAGCAAGACGAGTTGCCAAAGGAAACCCTAAGGAAATGCGCCATGAAAGTGATTCAAACGACCACGAGGGCGCGACTCTCTGAGCCCACCTGTGCATCTATCCACATTGTACCCTTTCTCCGCCTAATAAACACTTTCCTTGTTTCACTACTTTCCGTCTCTATGTGGAAATTCATTTCTACACAGTTGATGGGCTAGGTCCTCGTCACTGGCCACTGGACCCTGGTGGTCTGGGGGCTAGGATTCAGCGCTCTCACGGCCACAGCCTGACTTCAATTTCTGGCTGGGGAACCAAAACCCTGCTTCAAGCCTCTGCTGGCTGAGGCCACCCGAGATCGGTAGGATATATGCATACTCCGCCCCTGCACAGTTTCTCAAACCTTGGAATCACCTTGGACGCCACCACCCTCCTTTCCTGTTCCATATTGATCTTTTATGATACTTGTTGCTTAGGACAGCAATTGTCAAAAATCCAGCTTCCAAAAGCTATGACATCCTCAAAAGAAATTCAGTGCTTATTGAAACTGTGAACTACCTGGAACTCACCTTTCACACAGAGGCTCACAGATATCAAGTATTGCCAGATTTCCCTCTGAAACCTAAAACATCCCGAGGCACCCCAGAGCTCCTCGGTGAACAGTTTGGGAACCGTGGCTTTAAAGCACTCTGGCTCATGTTAGAGAACAGCTGTGTGGAGACGCAGACTAGGAGCCAAGAGACCCTTTCACTAAATTACTCTGTGACATCAGCAGGTTGCCAAGGTCTTGAGGCCCTTTTCTGACTTGAGAGGGGACCATGTGAACTGACCTTTAACATTCAGATGTAATATCTGTGATTCTAATGATCTGTACACATGTCTCAACTCCCCCATAAGATTAAGCTCTTGGAGGGTGGGGGCTGAGTCTCATTCAACATCAAATCCCACAGCACCTTCCTCATAGTAGCTGTTCAGTAAAGACTTGTGCTATAGGGGGCTTCCCTGGTGGCACAGTGGTTGAGAATCCGCCTGCTAATGCAGGGGACACGGGTTCGAGCCCCGGTCTGGGAAGATCCCACATGCCGCAGAGCAACTAGGCCCGTGAGCCACAACTACTGAGCCTGCGCGTCTGGAGCCTGTGCTCCGCAACAAGAGAGGCTGCAGTAGTGAGAGGCCTGCGCACCGCGATGAAGAATGGCCCCTGCTTGCCACAACTAGAGAAAGCCCTCGCATAGAAACTAAGACCCAACACAGCAAAAATAAATTAATTAATTAATAAACTCATACCCCCAACATCTTCAAAAAAATTTTAGAAGTTGCATATTCTATTAAAAAAAGAAAATGACTTATGCGATAAATGCCTTTCGAAAACATCTTAATCAGTTTCCAGGGCTAGGGGGTGGTGTGGGGTGGAGGGAGATTTTATCAATTCTTTAATATCCAAAACATTTTTAGGTATGATAGAAGCATTTTAATGGCCAGCGTTTTAGCAGTAATTTTAAAAGGATACATGCATAGGGGAGACATTTGTACCATGGAATTCCAGAAGGGCAGGAACAGAAATAGCAATTGAGGAGAACTCAATGCAAAAGCCTGGACTCCAGTTCTAGAACACCTGCTTACTACCTGTGGGGATTTAGGCAAGTGACTTGATTCCCTGTACCTCAGTGTCTTTATCTGTTTAATCTGAATCATAACATCTCTGCCTATAGGGTAATTAAGACTATTTTAAAAGGTGCCGTGAGTGAGTGTGCTTGGTGAGTTAGGCATCCTTGTCATCCCACCACAGTGGGATCCCACCCCTCTCACCATCCCTGCCACAGAGGGGTGACTACAACTGTCCACTATGTCCAGCAAATGGCAACAACTTCCAAAAACCATAACCAGGAGTAGAGATCCCTGCCCAGCATCACTACTTGAATTATGGGGCTCAGATGTGATCCAGGTAATCAGAGAAGAGCCGGAAGGAAAAGACAAAGAGGCACTCAATCTCTATCCCCATGAGAGGTGACAAATGAGGCATCATAAGTCAATTTACTTCATAAATATTTATGTGTCCTTTGAGACAGACTCTTTCATCTTCATCTAAGGAATAAAAGAAAATGGACATCAGCAGAATGCCAATCATTCTTATTCTTTCCTTGGGACAAATCAAGCTACGGAATGGCTTTCCCTTAAAAATGGAAATTCCAAGCTCAGAACCTGATACGTCTCCCTAAAACGATAGGACCATCTTCCAATCTCACCTCAGTATCAAGATGAATCACTTTTTCCACCCACCTAAGCCGTCCTCCTGTCCCCTAATTGATGAGACCTCAGGGTTCTACTAACCCTCTCTTTTGAGAATCAGATCCAAGAACATCCACCCGTTAATCCAAAAGGTGTCCTTTGGGTTTACAGTTCATCATTATTGATGTTAGCCGTATTAACTATTAAACCTAAAATAGACCAAATGCATTTTGTGGGGATGAAGAACTCTATGTGTGTGGGTATATTCGTCAGAGTTATTCAGAGAAACAGAACCAATAACACACACACACAATGAGAAAGAGAGAGCAAGAGAGAGAGAGAGAGAGAGGTTTTGAGAAATTAGCTCATGCAGTTGTGGGGTTTGGCAAGTCTGGAACCTGTAGGGCAGGCTGGAAGCCTGGAAACTCAGACAGGGTTTCTGTTTTGCAGTCTTGAGTCCAGATTTCCTGCTCTTTGGGAAAATCTCTGTCTTTGTTCTCAAGGCCATCAACTACTAGATGAGGGCCAATGCTTTACTCAAAAGTCTACTGATCTCAGTTAATCACATCTAAAAATTACCTCACAGCAATATCTAGACTGGTGTTTGACAAAACCACTGAATATGTTAGCCTAACCCAAGTTGACACATAAAATCAAGCATCAGAGTTGGGGTCCAAAAAATAACTGAGTCCATCCAAAACAGCCTAAAATCGGCTGTTTATTGTAATTCAACTGGTACCACCGTAAGATGAATAAAACCACGCAGGAGTAGAGACTCAGGATGGAGAAACTTTCCCGGGTAAATGTCTTAGGAAAATGAAACACCAGAGTCCCTCCTCCAACAGCCCGTGTCTGGGCTTCCTGGCTCTACACAGTGAACGGGAACATCTGGGTGGGTGTGGAAACACCTGCACAGGTGTGTTCACTGTAAGGCAATCAATCTTTGGGTTGATGTACCCTTTTCATCAATAGTTTCTCCTCCACTGGGGCGAGTCCTTTCTGAGTAACTCTCTGCTTTATCAGATCCAGAGGAGGGGTGGAGCTCTGGGAAAATAAACAATGCAAAATCATCACTCAGGGAAAGTAATGTCCTCCTACCCATCTCTTCCCCCTCCCTCGGCCAGAATGTGAGTCAGATCAGCCTGGTGGCAAGAGGTTAACATGTTGGAAGGTTGGCCCATGCCTGGAGTATCGTGAAAAGGTATTCCTAGAAATATTTTGCCTACTTATTAAAAAGTATCATTCCCTCCCTCCCACCCCCCAAATGATGTTGTGCTTAGTTGTATTAGGAGGTGATTTCTAGCCAGTGATTGGCTGGAGCTTCTGAAAAGAGCTAAACTAACTCACCCACTGATCCTCATGCTCCCTTTCCATCCTTAGGGTCCTGCAGGTTTCCGTGAGCTTGGCTTGCTGAGCTGTGGTTCCTGATTCTCTTACCTGCCTCCCTCAGGGACCAACTCCCAATCCACACCCACCTCCAACCCCCATGCAGCGAAACACAAACCACAGCATCACCCCTTCCTGTAATGCCCACTCCATGGCTGACTGTTGATGGGACGATGAAGGTCCACGTCCTGTGCATGTCCTGCAAGGCCCTCCATGTCTGCCTCCCTGTAATTTTCTCATCTTATTTTCCCTAATCTCCTTGCATTTTCTGATCTAGTCATTAGATTTTCTGACCTGCCAGGAGATTTTGGGTCTCCTTTACTTGTTGCTTCCTTCTTCCCTCTGCAGTGTCATTTTCTTTTTTTGTCCATCCTTCATATTCTTTTTTGCTCGGTGAAGGGGCTGAGGAGGCAGTAGAGTGAAGGGAGCAGAACTGAGACTGGAGATCAGTGATCCTGAATTGTTTTGATTGAGCTGAAAGAATAATGTCAGTGTGTGTGTGTATGTGTGTGCGTGCGTGTATGTGTTGAATATGCACTTTGTGCAGCACAGTATCTGTTGGTGAACCACCTAAATGATGTAAACAAGGTCTCAGACACCAAGAGGAAAGTGATGGGAAAGAGAGGTGAACTAAGATTGAATTAATGTCTAGGGAACCAGAGGCTTTCAATGCATGATCTCAATTACTTGTCACATCAACCTGGAAAGGCGGTATAACCAAACAGTTTTTACGGACGAAGACATCGAAGCTAAGAGAGGTTCAGTAACTTGCCACAGAGGCATAGCTAGCAAACGACTGAGCTGTTAGTGGTACCCCACGGGTCTGGTTCCCAAGCTCCTTGTCGTACCACATATCCTTCTCAGATGTGTATTTCTGTTCTCAAATTATGTTTGCATGCTCTCTATACAGAATTGTCCTGAGGACAGTTTAAAATTTTTTGCAGCCCAAAGGTGACTCAATCAGAAAAACGTGTCTTATGTAGCTATTATGGATCCCGGGTTATAGGGAGAAGAGATTTCGAGATCCTTTTTTGAGCCCAAGCATCCTTCACTTGCCAGATCCTGTTTTTCTTACTGGACTGAGCTTAAGATTTGGACCTGGCCTCTCGTCAACAATCTGGGTGGGAATTATCTGGGTGGTCGCCCTGCCTTTCTCTAATACCCTTGGTGTGAGCCATTCTTCCCCAATGGAAACAGGTGTGTCACCTACTGGATGCTTTAGATTCAAAATCCACAGGTATTGCTGAGATTCAATTTATAGCTATTGTTCAATTTTAAAAGTATGCAGGCTTCCCTGGTGGCGCAGTGGTTGAGAGTCCGCCTGCCGATGCAGAGGACACGGGTTCGTGCCCCGGTCCGGGAGGATCCCACATGCCGCGGAGCGGCTGGGCCCATGAGCCATGGCCACTGAGCCTGCGCGGGCGGAGCCTGTGCTCCGCAACGAGAGAGGCCACAGCAGTGAGAGGCCCGCGTACCGCAAAAAAAAAAAAAAAAAGTATCATGCAACAGAGAAAATCTTCAAAAATGCAAAACATATCACACTCTTTTCTGTCACTGGTTCCTCACCAAATGTCTACTCTGTGAAGACTTGCGGTGTGTCAGGAGTTGAGTTTTTATGAAATCTGTCATTTCTGCCAGAGCAAATCCTTCGAGAAGGAACAAATGGAATTCATTCAACCCAAGGTAACCCCGGACAAGGCCTGTCAAGTGGTTCTCTGGGCCGGGGCAGCTGTTTCTGAGAAAGGCCCACATGGAAGATTAGCTGTCCAGTGGAATGAAGACAGAAAATTAACTTTTGTCCCTCCTTCTTGCCAGGATGAGGACTAGAAAATTTCACAAGTGTTTTTACATTTAATCCTCACAAAAACCTAACAAAATCTACACGTATCATTTGTTTTTGCCAATGAGAAAGCAAGACTCCAAGGAGGTAAAGATGCAGGTCTAAGGTCAAGTCCCAAGTCAGTGGTGTGAAGCCTGAAACCAAACCAAGTCCACGTGATCACAAGGTACAAAACTCAGGTTCTAGGCAGAAAGATTTATCCCCATAGGATAAATTCTTTTGCTTCCACCGTGCTTTGCTTTCATCCAGGTGTCCTTAGTTCTGAAATACTCCCTCCTTTCCATTCTTTTTCAAAGCAAGCCCAAATTTCACCTCCTCTGTGAATTCTCCTAAGACCTCCCTGACAGCACTGAGCATCCCCTGCCCCACAGCTCTTCTGGGCTCCCGGACTGACATTTGTTCAGCACTGAACATAGTGGGTCATCAATATTTGCTGGTGGCTCCCTCCAGGATGGTGTGAGCTCAGGGAAGCCTGGGACTGTGTCTGATTCTACCTCTGAACCTCAGTGCTCAGAAGACAGTGGATGATCCATAAACACTTGAGGAATGAGAGAATACATACATAAATGAATTAACATAAATTTCAGAACAGAAAATTGACTACAAGCACTGTGAAATAACTTCCAAAACAAGACAGGCAAAAACAGAACCAGATACAACAAATGCTGCATCTCTCATACTTTGGGGATTTGGTTGGCCTAGAATGACCGTTATTAGCAAATGGGAGAAACAGGCTGGTGGCCTGTGGGCTGGTGGGTTGTGCCTTGGGAGATCTGATTGTCTTCACCCCAGAGAGAAGTGCTGGCTTGTTTTCTTTCCTGGAGGACAGGTGGCAGCTCCAGGCTCCCCTGGGCCCCGTGTACTCCATCAGACTGCTTGGATGGTTGATTCTATTTCCAACCACAGCCTCCTGAAGTAAAGAGGTTAACATTCCAAACCTGCATTGCCCAATACAGTAGCCACTACCCACATGTGACTATTTAAGTTCTTCAAAATTAAGTAAAATTAAACATTGAGTTCCCTAGTTCATTAGCCACATTTCAAGTACTCAGTTGGCACAAGGTGCCTACCATATTGGACAGCACAGACCTAGAACATTTCCATCATTACAGGGAGTTCTATGGTCAGCACTGTTCCAAATAATTTGATGTTGTTTCCTAATTTCAGCACCGTAATAAATGAGCCCTGTAGTTGGGATCCTATCATCTCTGAATGACAAACATAATCTTTGCTCTAGAATTCTCTTTCTGTTAACTTCTCCCTCTACTCCTCTCAGTCAGGGTTGAGATTGAGATGAAATGGATCCCAGAATGTTCTGCCTCTTGACAAGCCATTGTGTGCTTGGCTTTGGTTGGAAAGAACATTTGGGGTTGAGATTTATATGCATACACTGGGATACACATACAAGCATTCTACTGGGGATTTGGTGATGGAGCCTGTGTCTTTAAACCTCTTGGGAGAAACCAAGAATACTCTTTTCTCGCTAAGATTAATATCTCATAGGCTGACAGGAATTTTTTTCAGAGGCAGGATTTGGTCAAATCGGGCATTGATTCTCTGGAACTCCACTACACCTGAAATAATGCTTTTAAAGTACTAAAAAAATATAAATATTTGTACTGTTGGCAAATGTACATTGCTCTGTCACCAAATACCCAAATGCAGAAGAAAATAAAGGCTTCCTTTCTGTTTGGGGTCATTAGAGCAAAGCCCTAGGAGGGGATTTATAACTACACAATTACAAATTATGAATGTGCATTTGTTCAAGAACTACACCCTGTTGATTTGCTACTTAGTTTTCTTATGCTGGCTTTTTGCTTTGCTCTGTAGGAGAGTGACTGCAGATTTGGCTTCTGCTCAGACTGAGGAATCGCCAGGGATGTTGCTCCTATTCAGAAATGCACAGGGTATATCAAAGACGGAGCTTGCAAACGTGCATATTAAAACCCATACATTACCCACACAATGAAAACCCTCATCCCACTGGACACGGGAAGCTTGGGGCTGAGTGTGAATGGAGGCCTCTCATGCTGGAGGCAGCTGAAGGAATGCTTGGCCTCCTTAATTATCTAGTTACAGGGCTTCTGACCCTGCCTGGCAAAGTCCTAGTGTTTCCTTAAAGGCCACCAAAGGAGGTGATGGGAGGAGGAGGGAAGGAGGGGGTGACCATGGGGCTTCCTACTGTACTCCCACTCAGTTCTTCAGATTCGAAGGCTACATACTAGCCTTCTCAGTATGATTTCCCTTCAACAAAAGGATCCCCCAAACACTGGGTAATGGAAGCAAGAAGCTTTCCTATGGGATTAAGGGGCTTAGGGAGGAGCCGGATTGGCCATGGTACTTGTTTTCTTTCTGGGTAGAAGCCTTAGAGCAATGGGTATTTGCTGGTATGCCTCAAGCCTTTCCTATGTGTGATGGCTCATTTCAATGAATGTGTGGGATTCATTCAGATGGAATACAGAGCCATGTGGTCATGCAGTGGGATGGGGAGGGAAAGTAACGTGTGGCTGGGGAAAGGATGGAGGGATCAAGGAAAGAGCTATGTTTCCCAGGACAAGTGAGAACTCAATACCAAGAAATTATAATAGCATTGACCAGGGCAGTAAAGAGCTGTATCGGTCACTCAGCATTGAAGGACAACCTTGTCAACCCTACAGGAACTCTGGGAAGTCTTCTTTTTTGAATTTCTTGAATGGGTACTCTTATGTTACTAATATTCACCTTTTAATTCCAGCAATCATCCTGCTAAAAAATCTGGTTAATGAAATTGTGTGGTGAATATATACTGTTTGAGAACCACTGCAAAAAAGGGTGAAGGAAACAGGTGGCCAGAGTTGCTCAGACTCATAGCAGCTCCCTTTCCCTCATAGTACGGGCAGACAGCTGTCTCTTGCCTGCTAGGGGCAGATTTATCAAGGAGTTAATAAAGCTTAAACTCCAGGGCCCTCTTGAGTTCTGGGGGTAGTTGGGAACCACAGAGTGTTCAGGGAGGAGGGAAAGCCAGGGTGCCATCAGAAAATATTTCTGGTAAGTTGCTAAAGAAATTGCAGAAGAAAAGCACCCAGATATTCAAGATTCCAGAACCTGGATCTACACTGGGCTCAACTTCTCCCCAATCCCACATCCTCCCCACCCCATCTCCAGGTTTCACACAACTTTCAAACTCCTGTCTCTTAACCTGACTTTGTCTGTATCACTGCTGCTGTTTGGCGGCCCCGTGCTGGTAACTGAGGGTCAGTTTGGTATAAAGGCTCTAGTTATATAACCTCAGGAGGGGTTTTATATATATATATATATATATATTTTTTTTTTTTTCCACAACCACGTGTCATCTAAGTCTATCCTTGTTTTAAGAAAACAACGTGGACAACACAGGCTTGGGAGGCCTGCAATTCATTTAATTACATTTAAAAGGAAACGCTGCTTGAGTCCTTTCCCAGCACCGGCTCCGGCCTCTCCAGGTGAAAATTAAGCATTAGAAGCTGGCGGTGTGATCTCAGGCAGCAGCTTTTAAGGAGGATCTGGATTTAAATGAAGCCACCAGTGCTACGTGCAGCTAAGAGTCTCATGTCTAGCGCCTCCTCTTCTCAGGCAGCCTGGGCTTGGGGTAGATGCCATCAGAATGAACAGATGGCCAACCGATTTGCCAGTCCTGCTGGGATGCCTTTAGTTGGGGCCTTCTTTCTGAATGGACTTCCATGTAATGCTCTTTAGTTTCTTCATATGATGATTATTTAGTTGGAGGGAAGTTATTCACAATGTATTGAAAACTACTTTAATCTGAATGTAATCCTAATCATTAAACGTCTAATTTACCTGCCTAGAAAAGGGCTACATGCATCAAGGGAGGTGAGGGAGATTTGGCTTCAATCCAAATCGCCCAGTGACATCCAGCATTGGTTAGATATTCTGACTGGCTTTGTCCCTCACCATTTCTGTGAGTGCTTCTTTGAGGCTGGGAGAATTACAAAGACCATCTTCCTGGGAAGAGGAGGGCTGGTCTTTCAGTTAAGGCTATGCAAGTGACTCCCTACTTGAGGTATTTCTTCAGAGGCTCTGATTCAAGTCCACGTAATTGCTACTGATTTAATACCCAGGCAATGGGGATTTGGCAATAGAAAAGGCACAGTGCTCACTCTGAAAATGTCTTAAAATAATCCTGTTACAGACGAACAAGGCTTTTAAGCTTACTACACCCTTTGCCTTATATTATCTCATTTAATTCTCAGACTATGAAGGCAAAGTGGGGATTATTAACCTCATTTTCAAGATAAAGAAACAGACTCAGAGAAATCCAGGGACTTGCTCAGTGTTGCACAGTTGGGACAAGAACCCGAGATCTTTGTCTCTTCAACAGCCAGTCTACTTTCCACCCCACCCCAGGAATCAGAAATGAGGAGAGCTTTTCTGAGCACCTGTGAGTTTATTGAGCACAACCGGTGGGCATGGCTGCAGGTACACCAGGCTTGTACGGCAAAGCTGATAGAATGAGAGTTCATCTGTGTTTTCTTACTAAGAATCCCTTGCTGGTGATGTAATCCTATTATCCACATACGTATAATTGCATTTGGCTTCTTAAAGACTTTATTGTGGCCTATTTCACCACTTAGGCTTCAACCAGCAGCCTGCCCACAATCTTTCTCCCCTCTTCCCAAAGCTGTGATTGGGGCCACCGCTAGTAAAAGTGGAGTGGGATCAAAGAGGGAGAGATCATTAGGGACGCAAAGTATGGGTCTTCAACAGAGGTTCCAAACTCCAGCGTGAAGCCTGGAGGGTGAAGTCAGTGGGTGAAATATGCCAGCGGGGGCAGATGGAGAGCTGGAGAATGTATATTTCTCCTAAAAGGGCATCTGGTACTCAGTGCCCGCTGATGGTCGCCATGCTTCTAAATCAGGCTCAGGTTGCCAGACCTTGAGATGGTTTCTCAAGAGAATCTGGAAATCTAGGATTTTATGTAAATTCTCCTGATTAGATTATTAAATATTAATGTTGATTCAAACATTTTTAAACCTCTGTGGGTCAAAAACAAACAGAACAGTCCTTGAGTCTCTTTTGCAAACTCTTCTCTTTATAAGTGTAATATAGGGTATTTATAAGTGTAAAATAGGGTATTTTTAGGAGAAATGCACCCAGACATAGTGATGCGTCTTATTACCAGAAGCATCTTTATTACCAGCAGGGTCCTGTATCTTTTCCACATTTGTGAGAAGGACAGAAAGACAGAAGGGATTAACAAACTATTGGAGTCAGGGTGTATACAGAGCTTCCAAATTATCACTTAGGCAGGATCTGTTTGAATATCCACCTTTATACCTTTGAACGACAGCTTTCGTTTTTCCCCATGTCCATCACCTGATAGATGAGGCCCTCGTGCAAAACCTTCTCATGGCACTCACAGACGGCAGGCTGGGGCAGGGGTCATACACAGACTCCTGCTCACTAGCTAATGCCACATCTTTCCCTCGCATC
Source organism: Lipotes vexillifer (assembly GCF_000442215.2). Classification (NCBI taxonomy): domain Eukaryota; kingdom Metazoa; phylum Chordata; class Mammalia; order Artiodactyla; family Lipotidae; genus Lipotes; species Lipotes vexillifer. Next base: position 6,908,785 of record NW_006792921.1, on the reverse strand, counting down.
CAAGAAAGCATATTGGGGTCTAAATAAATGAGATTGCTAAAAGTAGAGGAATGGCCTTCCATTGATCTTAATTAAGTTTTTAAAAAGTAAATTCATCACAAACATCGGTATTATACCTATTATTAGTAATGGTCATTTGTGACACAACTCACAAAATTTCAGGACAACACAGTTAAGAGACATTTTAAAAAATAAATGGGGTATATTGCTAAGCTTCCCAGATAGACAAGCACCCTCTACCTGTGGTGTTTTCAGTCAAGGCATGGTTGGTTGGGTTGACTCCCCCAGCTCACATATTCACTTTTAGGGTATCAGTTACAAGGGTCTTAGGTATGTCACAAGAGACACCTGGACTCTTAAGAAAGGATAAAAGAGATAAAAGACCATGTTCTCCAAAGCAATCAGTGAGTTAGAACCCAAACATTCTCATTTCCCTAACTGGCAACAGGGAGCCCCAGCCTGAACTAGTATTTGCTTTTTTTTTTTTTTTTTTTTTTTTTGCGGTACGCGGGCCTCTCACTGTTGTGGCCTCTCCCGTTGCGGCGCACAGGCTCCGGACGCGCAGGCTCAGCGGCCATGGCTCACGGGCCCAGCCTCTCCGCGGCATGTGGGATCTTCCCGGACCAGGGCACGAACCCATGTCCCCTGCATCGGCAGGTGGACTCTCAACCACTGCGCCACCAGGGAAGCCCTCTGAACTAGTATCTGGACGATGGGAAGTCAAGTCCCGCCCAGCAGCATAAGCCAGAAATAGAGGATTCCCACGTTATCCATGCTCTTTGCTCCACGAATTGATCCAGAAGATGCAGATGCTGAGCACTAAAGCTTTCCCTGTTATCTTCCAAGTTAGGATGATCTGCTTCCTTTCCACTGCATCAGAAAATGAAAATTCAAGAAGTGGGAATAGAAACCAGATTCGAAAAAGAGGAGGAAGGCAGAGAGGTGACTGGCAATCTGATATAGTATGCCTCCTGGGGAAAATGTGTCTGGATCTTAAAGGCGGACTATGACAAAATGAGAGCAGAAACAAGTCTATTTTTTCTAGGTCGCCATAGGGAACCAATTAACCTATTTACAGGTGGTCTTAGGGGAAATATCTTTAAATAGCTATTTGTCACCATCTTTTTCATCATCTTCCATGATCACTTTGGGTCTCTCGTCCCTGAGCAGTGTCACACCTGCAAAACAAAGCACAGATCTGCAATTAAGTGCCTCTAATTAAAATGTTAGACGACCTTAACAGCATAGACAGTACACAGGAGCATGGCAACGCAGAAACGTTTTAATGTCTGCAAAGCTAACTGCTAAAGGTGCCAACAGAGAGAGAGGGAACTGAGGGGCCTTATTTGGCCTTCCCAGAGGAGCTGTGGCTCAGTGAGAACACCGTTATGGTTATAAGAGATGCTCAACCTGGGTGTCAGAGGCAACTTTCACCCCCTTCTCTACATTCTACATTTAAGCTTACAACAGTAGGATGGAAGCATATGGATTTTGGAGGCTAACTGCTTTGGACTCATTCTGCCACTCACTTAATCTGTGTTGGGCCAGATAGCACCTTCAGACATAAGTTTTCTTGCATGTAAAATGAGGGCATTAATATTTATATAAAGGGTTATTGTCACAACTAAATGAGAAGTATGTAATAATTCTTAGCACAGTGCTACAGCCATGAGCAACTTAGTTCTTTCTTTCCTTTCACAATTTGCTAGTTTATTTTCCCTTTGAAAAGAACTGGTAAGCCTCGTGAAGTCAAACTAAACATATTTTACTAACGTCTGGGAAAATATTGAGCTGAGACTCTGAACATGCTGCTACTGAATGTCAGTGCTGGTAGATGATAAATTTTATGTGGTTTAGAGCAAAACGAGAAAATAAGGGAAATGCAGTGAATTTTTTTCATACAGCTAATATATGGCTACAATTCTGTCCTCTATTTTGAGATGATTCTTTTTCTTATTTGGGGGATTAAAATATCCTTTCTTTTATGAAATTTTAGGGGTGTTAGATGGTTGTTTTGTCAGTACCCTTACCAGGAAAACTTTGAAGTTGCTATCCCTATGTTAGGCTCACAATATCTTGTTTTTAAAAGTTTACTGGTCTGTGGAATTCAGAAGCCTGAGCACCATTTTCTGGACTGATCAGCCCGGAAAAAACTATCGAAGGAGGTCTGGATGGTTCTGCTCATCCTGTGAATTGTGAAATCGGTTGTTTTAATAAAAGGAAAGGGAGCTGTGATTCAGGGACAGTCCTCCATGGTTTCTGTCATCCCACCTCCAGTCAGTCAGCTTTGTTTTCCCACCTCTGCCTTGAATCACTCCCCACCCTTCTCAGAATCAGAGACCTTTCTGTTCATGAAGCATTTCATAAAGATCTAAACTTGAGGGAGGAAAGCTGTGCACCACAAGAGGCCTTTCTACAACACTGGAGTCCATTCAACAGTGGCAAATTGATGAAAACTATGTGTTGATCTTAAAGACTATTCCTTTGATTCAGTCCCTAGTTTGTTCATATGGGTTCTTTATCAATTTAGCTGATATTTATTGGAGGAGAAAAACAATTTCAAGAGTCTGGCTGAAAATAAAGCTTTTGCATAAATCACTTATGAAGCAGAGTGGGAGATATTTTCTCTTATACCAGTTGCACAGAGGTTTGGATTTTAATTTAGAATTAAGGCTATCTTGATCCAAGAACATAGAGTTAGCTATGCTGAGCCCCCAAGCATACCACCCTTCCTTCCTTGATATTTCTTCACATTACACCAAATTTGAGTGGATTCAATGTGGACAGGAGCCTTTAAATTCCCAGATCCTAGTCAACTTTCTGGTTATTTTAAGTATCATTGACACCTAGTTGTACAAGCATCTGGGCAAAAAAAAAAAAAATCCTGGGATTTCAGGGAACGGAGGAGGCTGTTAAATCATCAAGGTCAGCCCTTCCCAAAGTGGGCTAGGTTTTCCACAGGGACACAGGAGATACTTTCAAGTGGATGTGAACTAGAATTTATATTAGTATAATTAAGCATTCATTTTAATGTCTTATAATGAAAAAATATATGGTAGTTTATCAAAACCTTGATTTCATGGATATCATTGCTTAGGATGAGGCTTAAATCAGTAGCATCTATATGTCGTCACTGTGTGCTTATCCTTGACACTTCATATCATTGCCTTTGGTCATTTGGAGATGAATGAGATTTAACAAACACTAGTCTATCTGATTTAACCCAGTCTTGATCCTCACATTTTCCTGTATAAGCAGAGGTGTATTATTGGAGAAATGTGCTCTAGAGCCAGAAAGCTTTCCCTTCATTGGCCCCTGAACTTGGAGCAGGTCACTTAACCTGTCTGAGCCTCAGTTTATTCGTCTGTAAAACTGGAGGAAACATAATTTGTATCTCCCACAGGGGGTGATCCCGCCAAGATAGATTTAGCCCAACATTCTTTTATGCTTCAGTCACACCTTACATGAACCTCTGTTAAAGTACTTTACACATTGTAGGAATCATTGGACAAGACATCCGTCTCCTTACCAAACTATGAGATTCTCAAAGGATATTCTAACATCTAGCACAAGACTTGGAATATAGTAGGGATTTAGAAAAATGTCACTTCTTTCCCTTTCACTCTCTATGTAGAAGAATTTAGGGCACTTGGTTGCTTCTTAGAGCTTGACGTGATTTTAAGGCCAAAGCTGTTAGTCCAAGGTCTCTAAAGGGTCAATTAGCCTTGCAGCAAGCTGTTTTAGGCCATGATCCCTGACAGAGCACCATCTAAAGCCAGTCACCTGCATTACAGATGTGTGCAGATCTAAGGCAGCCAGAGCTAGGACACCACCCCTCCTGGTAAACCACACCAGAGAGAGCGCTCTATTCCCGGCAGGACAGAAGAGGTGTCACTTTCAAAGGACACATCAGGCTCCTTTCTACAAGTACCATATTGAGCTTTGATCTCCAAGTGTTCACAGCTCACAGGCCAATTTTTCAGGAAGTTTCTCTTCAATGCTTGCAGCCTCATTATTCATTACTTTCTCAAGTTCCTTTTGCCACAGACCTCAACTGAAGACTTCGCTTCCTCTTAAGCAGGTCTCGGCTACACAGATCTGACCAATCCCAAACCAGTTCTCCCTGCCCTGCAGTTCCTTGGCCCTGGCAACTGTGGGTCACATTGAGAGCAAAGCTTGGGCTGGCAAGGAAGCCCGAGATGACTCCTCACTGCTCAGAGGAGTTGTCTGATGGTTGGAAGCTGTCAGAGAAGCTCATTAACCTCAGGGAATGAAGGTAGTTAGCTAGAGATTTAAAGAAGAGAGTGAATCCCTGTCCAGCCTTCACTTGCCAAGGGCTAATGGGAGGAGGTGTCTCCGGAGTGCATTTTCCTGTGAGTTCCTCTCAAGACCCTTATTAGAACCAGTGTGTCTCTCTGAACCTCTGCTGAAGGCTCTATTCTTATCAGCCTAACTAGCATTTCGACTCCTACCAAATCTTTAGATACTAAAAGGCTCTTCAAAGATAAAGCACTTCAGCTAACATGCTAATGAAAGCTAGAATCATAGAACACTATCTATAACTGCAAATACTTGCAACCCAAAGATTTGCTGACTCAATGAATTCCATAATGTATACAGGCCACTGCTCCAACTCTGTGTACTCTGCACTGTTTGATAAACATTTTTTATTTGTCCGGGGAGCTGCTCTCTTAGGATGTCGATATTGGGACATAAGCAGCCTCCATTCCCAGAGAAATAGAGCTTAACAGTTTAGGAAGTTCCTTGAATCAGCAGGGTTCTACGGAGAGGTAAAACACTGTGACTAGAAAAAATTCTCACAATTAGAAATGATTTAACTTATCTCAAAGAATATAAGGTTCTTGAGGACACGGGGAGGGGGAAGGGTAAGCTGGGACAAAGTGAGAGAGTGGCGTGGACATATATACACTACCAAACGTAAAATAGATAGCTAGTGGGAAGCAGCCGCATAGCACAGGGAGATCAGCTCGGTGCTTTGTGACCACCTAGAGGGGTGGGATAGGGAGGGTGGGAGGGAGACGCAAGAGGGAGGAGATATGGGGATATATGTATACGTATAGCTGATTCACTTTGAAACTAATACACTACTGTAAAGCAATTATACTCCAATAAAGATGTTAAAAAAAGAAAAGAATATAAGTTTGAAAAGAGATAGAGGTGAACTAACATTTATTGAGGACTTTCAATAAGCCAGGAACTGTGCTAGGTGCTTTATATACTTTATTTAATTGTGTTAACAACCTTGAGAGACAGATTTTATGGTTCTCCTTTCAGAGATGGATGAAATGAAGGAGGCTCTTATGGTCTGTTTCCCAAGGTTACAAAGCTGGAATGGAGCAGAACCAGAGATCAAACCTACCTACACCTGTCTGACTCCAAAGCCCATGTTCAGTGCTGTGTACTAAGGTAACTCTCTGACCGTCAGTATTTTTGTTCCTCTACTAAGTCTTCCCCTAGAAGGACTTCAATAAAAACAAATACAAGAATGAGTAGAAAATAATCAGTCTCCTAATGGAGAACTTGTCTTGAGGACATGGGGAGGGGGAAGGGTAAGCTGGGACAAAGTGAGAGAGTGGCATGGACATATATACACTACCAAACGTAAAATAGATAGCTAGTGGGAAGCAGCCGCATAGCACAGGGAGATCAGCTCGGTGCTTTGTGACCACCTAGAGGGGTGGGATAGGGAGGGTGGGAGGGAGACGCAAGAGGGAGGAGATATGGGGATATATGTATACGTATAGCTGATTCACTTTGAAACTAATACACTACTGTAAAGCAATTATACTCCAATAAAGATGTTAAAAAAAGAAAAGAATATAAGTTTGAAAAGAGATAGAGGTGAACTAACATTTATTGAGGACTTTCAATAAGCCAGGAACTGTGCTAGGTGCTTTATATACTTTATTTAATTGTGTTAACAACCTTGAGAGACAGATTTTATGGTTCTCCTTTCAGAGATGGATGAAATGAAGGAGGCTCTTATGGTCTGTTTCCCAAGGTTACAAAGCTGGAATGGAGCAGAACCAGAGATCAAACCTACCTACACCTGTCTGACTCCAAAGCCCATGTTCAGTGCTGTGTACTAAGGTAACTCTCTGACCGTCAGTATTTTTGTTCCTCTACTAAGTCTTCCCCTAGAAGGACTTCAATAAAAACAAATACAAGAATGAGTAGAAAATAATCAGTCTCCTAATGGAGAACTTGAAACTGCTAAATCATGATTGCCGAATGGAATATCTAATGAACAGATACTTATTGAGCACGGCTATATAGGAGGGACTGGACCAGATATCAAGGAGGTGAATACCAGCAACACAGGGCAATCCCAGGCCAATTCTCGTGACTTCATCGAAAAAGTCGTTGATGTAAGTCAATTTAAATAACAGCTACAACAACAGCAACAAAAACAATAAGGACAATCCTAAAAGAGAGGGCAAAGTCTTGGTATTTGCATGCCCAGCTCTAATACAGAGTTAGTTCAGAATAAAAAATATTCATTTTGGCCTTGGAGGGGTCTGTTGGCAGAGACTTTAAGCTGGCTGAGTCTTAAAAGGTGACTAGAATTTGGACAGAGGCAGAGCTTGGAGGAAATGTGTGATGGGTTGAAGGATCAGTATAGGTAGGGATGCATGTAACCTATGAGAAACATGGCCGAGGCAGGTTCAGACCCTCCCAAATGGTCCTTGGTCCATTTCTCCAGACAAGTGCTTCCTCGTGCTCCATTCCTCCTTTCCTGGCTCTTCTCAGGGGTCAGTAACCCTGTCTGCTCCCCTGACTGTATTTTCATGATGTGTTCTGAGCCGTCTTTCAATTTTGTTATTAGATGCAATAATGGGAAAATACAGTTTTATAATAATGACTAAATCTCATATCCTCCCAAGTGTCCCTTCTGGATTGCTAAAATGCTACCAGTCCAAACCATAGCATGGTGCAATGAAAAACTGCTCACAGATGAGACAGACCTGGACGGGGAGCCCCAGCTCTGTCATGTAACAGTGTTTGAACGTGAGCATAATTTGATCCATTCATCAATCGTTCTAATCATCCCATTATCAATTAGCCAATCAGCCATCCATCCATCCATCAATTTCATCAACAGAAGATTTTAGAGTAGCTAAGTTACTTAAATTCTCTCTCAATTTCTTTATCTGTAAAGTGAGATAATAGTTATTGTGTTATTCAGTTGATTTTTGAAAATCCACAAGACATGTAAACTCAGTAGCTAACGTTAAGTAGGGTTTCAATAAACATTAACATATTTTCTCTTCTGCCATTCTCCCACCCCCAACTACTGTATAAAACAAACACGCACTCCGTCTTATACTCTAACCGTGATTGTGTATGTCTTTCTCCCCAACTTGTACACAAGACTATACCTCACACGCTGACTGCCCTGCCCTATAACGTGGGGTTGTGCACATAGTTCAGCAAGATTTTTTGGTTTGATTTGACACATATTAAGAGAGCTATCATTGTTTCTGCAGCTCTCTTTCTCTCCCTTTCACTCTTTCTCTTCTTTTGAGGATTTGGTAAATATATCCAGGTGTCTTGGGAGACTCAGCTGTCAGCCATAGAAGGCAAGATTCCTGGAAGACTGGGGAGGAGGGTATTTAAACTCTTTTCAAGGACCCGCTGACATTTCTATTTCATTGGTTCAGTGAATTCGACCAGTTCTGCTGAAGCATGAGTTATGCTCTTATCGTCACCCAGCTCCAAGTCAGCCCCAGGGGAGCGGCCAATGAAGGTAAACCTGAAAGGCAGCAGTAAATGCTGTTCCTCCCCTGGACCCTTCTTTGAGACACAGATTGCTGGGCCAGGACAAAGGCCATGCCTCTGGCACCTCCAGATGGTAAGGCTGTTGACCTGTTTCCATCATCCCCTGAAAATGCCCTGCACCAGCTCTTTTACCTGCTGCAAAGGGGGACACGTGCAGGGCAGGTGTGTCTTTTCTCCGTGGCTTTTTCTGTTCCAGGTCAGTGTTATGAAGAGCTGGACTCATTTTGCCTTTTGGATGTCTCTCTTGGACATCGTATCTTTTAATTAAATGTTCTGAAAGCACACCTGCATAATTAGGGGAACAGAGGGAGAAACAGGGTCAAATACATGCATCCACGTTTGCACATACACCTGGTGATGGTAGTCAATAGATCTTTTCAAACATCTTAATAAAAGCAGTTTCTTTAAAATAAGAATTCGTATTTATTGAGGCTACACTAGAGAACATCATTTGTGCAAAGGATTTTACATGTCTGATTTCATTTTAGCCTCACAAAACCCTGAGCAATTTAATATTACTACCACCGTCCACTCGCTGAGGAAAGTGAGGCAAACACATGTGCCTGAGGAATGGAGCCCAGGTCTGTCTGCTGCCAAAGTCCACCCCCATTAGAGCGATGGGGCCTTTGCTGTTCCATAAGCCACGGGCTACACTCTTCACTGACTTAATTAGTCCTCTACTTCCACCTTCCTGCCTACTCTCCTTTCTTCTACGCGTGAAAGTTCTCTCCATCTGTAGAATGGAGAAAACTCTCTAAAAACAGCCTCCTCTATAAAACTGTCCACAGTTCACTGCCCACACCGAGCTCCCAGGGTCCTTATCCGAGGACCTCCGTTATGATATTACTTCTTGCTGCGCATTTCAGCTGTTTATGTGTTTCTCTTATTTCTTATAAAACTGAAAGAAAGTTCCTTTTTCAGAAGGCTCTGTGTTCTATTTGTTTTGTATCCCCCTGAGTGGGTTGTGAATAGAGAGGACATTAAATAAATGGCCTGGAGGGAAGGGGTAAAGGAAATAAGACAAAACAAAACGTTTGGAAACAAGAGAGTGTCACATGCCACACGCACGGTTGTTACAGAGGCTCGTTAGCTGTTCACCAGACTGTTTGGCTCTTCTGGGCACACAGCTGGGCTGCATTTCTCTGCCTCCCTTGCAGTCGGGCAAGGGTTGTGATGGAAGGAAGTGTGTGTGCCACTTGCAGGCTTGCCAGTCCTCCACTCTGTCTGCCCTGGGCCTGCTGGATGCCTACAGTGACTTTAGAAGCCGTGTAGTGTTGATGTCCATTGACTCAAGTCCCTGCGGGACTGTTTGGAGCACAGCCTGCCTCCCCCGCCCCCAACTTCCACTGATGAGGGAAAAGTAAACTTGTATTGTGTTATCCACTAATATTTTGGGCTATATATATATATATATATGTTATAATGGCTGGCCTTATCGTAGCTAAGACAAATGTAGAGATTGCAACAATGATTTTAAAACATCCAAATATTTAAGGAAAAAATTGTAAGACCAATGTGATCTAGAGGCGATCAGTTCCTTTTTACAGATGTGTGAACTGACCTCACCGTCCATTACCTGGTATGAAAGGTGGGATGTGCAGGGCCGGTGTATCTTTTCTCCTTGGTTTTTTCTGGTCTGACTCAACATTCATGGTGACTTGTACATTTTTCCCCTTTCTTGGCTTCTTTTTGAGATCACAGTCCTTAATAAACTGGTCTGAAAGGTCATCTGATTTTGACAAGACGCAAAGACAAAAAGAATATTACGTAAGTGTCCAGTCATGGACCGGTTGGATTCCAATTATACCTGATGATAGGAGTAGAAGTCGTTTGGTCTGAAAAAGAAAAGTATTTATTTATTGTGGCCTCGTCTACAGTGGACTTTACATGCATAAATCATGTAATAAAACTAGAATTCTGTAAAATTCCAAATGGAGAGAGCTTAAATGGGATGGATAATCAAGGCAAAGAGGAATTTTAAAATATAGTTAAGCAAGGCACAGAGTGGGTTTAAGTTACATTTCTGATGGGAGAACAGGTGTCAGATGCTCCTTTCCAATTTCCTTTGCTCAAGCCTTATTCTCTTTGGAGAGTCCAAGGGCCGGTATGGCGCCTTATGCTCTCTTTGGTCTTGTAGTTGGGTTCTCAGTCTGTTCCTCACTCCCTTAATTTCTATGACTGGCCAGGTCACACCAGTGATTCATACTTACACTTCAGCATTGGTCTTTTTAAAAAATTTTAATTTTATATTGGAGTACAGTTGATTTACAATGTTGTGTTAGTTTCAGGTGTCCAGCAAAGTGATTCAGTTATACATATACATATATCTATTCTTTTTCAGATTCTTTCCCCCTATAGGTTATTACAGAGTAGTGAGTAGAGTTCCCTGTGCTATACAGTAGTAGGTTCTTGTTGATTATCTATTTTATATATAGTAGTGTGTATATCAGCATTGGTCTTTACCCTGCCCCCTGGCTTTGCAATTCTCCTATTTGCCCATCCTAACCCCAGGTCCTCGCGTCTTCTTATTCATCTCTTTAGTTTCCTCAGTCCCCTGCTTTACCTCACCAGAGCTTTTGAAGACTTGATTCTACATCATGTCCATCAGCTGTCATTGTATGCAATTAATTCGATCTGATCACCCCTTGCCCATTAAAGTATTCTCTCTGTTCCATTTTACTCCTCTGTGCTTTGGTTTATGTTGCTGTCCTTTGAGCTCCTCTGTCACGGTTCTAGCATTTGTTCATTCCATAATGATTTATCTCCTGCTCTAGATAGAGCCTTCTTGGAGATTAAAGATTATATATCCTTTTGATAATTTTATTCTTAATTGCCTCTCCCACCAATAAATGCTTGCTGAATGGATAAATAAGTAGAGTTAGGCTGATCTAAGTTCAAATCCTGACTCAGTTTCTTGTTAGTTCTGAGAACTTGGGCCATAATTTCTTTTTTTTGTCCTTTTTTTGCAGGGGGGCTTAATTTCTAGGAACTTTAATATTCTCTCAAATTTTAAGGTGAGGATAATATTAAATCGGTGTGTGTGTGTGTGAGAGAGAGAGAGAAGAGAGAGAAAGAGAGAACTAAATTTGTTAAGGATGGTAAAGTATTTGATACATTTGATATATTTCATATCCTCAAAAAATGTTCACTCTGGCCATTGCTTACCCCCAATACTTTCCCCAAGGCTCAGAGGAAAGCCAAACCCTCCCACTCCCACCCCATCATTGTCTTTTCTTATTAACACGAGTCCTGGGTGTCCTTTCTCATTTTCTAAGTATCCACAGCATTTTTACTCATGTTAACACCTTTAAAGGGTGATCTAATGATTACTTATGCATATCTTCTTGGCCCTCTTTTATGACAGGTGTCTTGTGTTTTATCTCCTTAGCAACAATGAATAAATATTTGTTGAATGTATGCTTGAATGAATGAACTCAAACATATTATGGATAAGGAGCTATCCCGTTAGGATTCAAAGAAGGTGCAAGGCAGTGAAGCTATTTGTCTCTCTGGAAACTCACTATGGTCTGGATACTGTCCAGCTAGATTTACAACTATGAATGATGTTGGGGAAATTCAGAGAGTAATTGGATTTTTTTAATCCCTCCCTCCCTCCCTCCCTCCCTCCCTCCATTCCTTCCTTCCTTTTTTCCTTCCTCCCTTTCGTCTTTCCTCTCTTTCTCTTTCTTTTGTTTATGAAAATATTCAGGTCACTTCCTTTAAAATATTGTGGATTAAATGTGCCAGACCTTTTCACTTCACTTTTGTGGGTCTAGACATAACCTGTCATTCATTCATTTATTTATTCAACAAACATTGATTAAACCTCTACTGTATATGCCAGCATTGAGCTAGGACTAAAAAGAAAAGTAAGAAATGGACCTTGCTTCCAAGTTACTTATGGTCTATTGGACATTATATCTGGATGATCCTTTGTTTTAGAAAACCCAATACATGTGAGGAACCAACTATCAGAAATATTTAGTAACTGTATATCATTATGCCTGCCTCATCAGAAGATCATAATACATAACCAAAAAATCAAACAGCATCATTCTTCAGCCATACTTAATAGTAATAAATATTTCCTTTTATCTAGGAGATTTTAATAATTTCATCCAATCATTTCAATTTAATAAGCATTGATTGAAATTGTACTATGTGTAAGGCATTGGACTATATGATTTTATGTTTACATGCATGCAAATAAAGGAGATGAGAAGGGGACTTTATTGAGTACTACTTACGTACTAGGTGATTTCACCTCATTTTAGTGTGTGGGATGGACCAACACCTTTTCTGATTCGTCAATGCCTGTGTTCTACCAGATGTTAAATATTCACACCATCCTGAATATATTATCTCATTTAGTTCTCACACCATGCCCACGAGGAAAGGTACAATTATCCCTAACTTGCAGATGAGGAAACTGAGGTTTAGAAGGCCAGCTAAAAGGCTGAAGATTCCACTGGTGACAGGTTATGGCATCAGGATTAAACCCAGGCTCTTGAGTCTATGTATCTTAATGCCGGGCGGAAAATGTAATTTTAAAAATTTATTACCACAGAGCACAGTTCATTTCCCCCCATATTATACATACCGTAGACATTTGTTGAATGAATTAAAGTGGCTCAGAATGAGTGCTGCCCAGCTGTGGGGTCTCTGGAAGTACAGGCTGGCTATGGACCAGCCATGCGTCACCGTTCAACCCCAAGAAGCGATTCAGGGCACCGTACAAAGAGCAAGACATTTCCTTCAATTTTGACTTTTACTTCAATTGCCTTTTTTCCCATTTTTGGAGAAATCCTGAATATAAAATATCTTGATGGTAAATGGGGAGAGGGGAGAGGCAAGGGGAGTCATAACCAGGCGAGGCAAAAACAAAGGCTATGAATATGCAAAAGGCCCATCCATCAAAAGTCTGAGTGTCTCATTTTTAGAAGTGGGTAGAGGCAGAAATGTTTCTGGTATTTTCATTACAAATGTTATGCAAAAAGTCAGTTCTGGAAAGGAAACAGATTGACAATAAAGCAGAAAAAGGCTATTTAAAATTCTGTCTTGATAGGCAAAGAGAGATATTTGAAATATTTTATTGGCACTGCACGTGGGGCGTAAGTGTGCCGGCAAGTACTGGAAACAAGCTATAATGTCACATTCCGTTTATTGCCTCAAAAATGCTCTGCCTGGGACTCTGTCAGACCCAAAAAAGAGGACAACGCCTTTCCCCTCTTTTTTTAATTCTAATGAACTTCTCGACAGTGCTCCAGCTAATATTTACATGGCAGACCCCACAGACCCATGGCTATTTGCCCGGCCATCTGGTGTTTGCTGTCATCAAAAGTCACAAACTATCAGGTTTCAGGGGGCCTCCCTCTGACTTGCCTGCAAATTGAATGGCAGGGATGCCCCCTTTCTGACTTTCACCATTGACATTCACACTGGAGCATTTACCTAAGTGGCCACAACGAGGGTCAAGCTTGTCCAGTCTGTCTTCTGAGAGCTCCAGTGGCTGCATTTGCTCAGTGGACATCATCGAAAGAGGGCCCGTGTGTGAATTTCTTCTCCAGCACCACCGAAGTATAGAAACAAGTCCATTAGTACCTCTTCTGTTTATTCACTCACTTGTTAAATAAGTATATCTACTGAGCACTTACTACTATGTTCTCAATTCAATCCTATTTTTAAAGTCTGCTTCTACTTAGCTACTAGAAGCTTCAAACTTAAGATTTAAGCCAAAATAAATGAATCACACACACACACACACACACACACACACACACACACACACAGATTATCAGTAATTGTCACATATCAAATGTTCAATATTTGCTGTCTTTTAGAAGCACTGTGGGAGTTTCGAGAATGAACACTTGTAAACTCTGAATTAGAAAAGGGTTAGCTGGGAGTTACAGAAAATCTTGATTAAACCTTGCCTGGATTTTTTTCTGTTGAGTTCTGCAAAGTAAGATTATGCCTACTTCACAGGTGAGGAAACTGAGGATCAGAACATCTAATTAAGTTATTTAGTCACACATCTATTAAATAGCCAAGCTTGGATCCATCTCCATTTCTGAAGACTTCCGCTAGAGACCCAAGACTCTTAAAACCGTGGCTCCTTTGCATCGAAATTGAAACAGGCTTCTGGTTTTCTACCATTACATGCTTATAGCTCTGAAGTAATGAGACTTCTTCCCTATATCCATATTACAACAGTCGTAGAGACGTGGTAGGAAAAAATCTAGGTCTTGAAATGGATCTTTATTATTTTCTCCCTAGAGATTTCTGACGTTATAGCAAATCTGTTTCCTCTTCCTCCTCCCTCCATAGCCCATTTTTCCTAAACCTCAAATCCATTGAATTTTTCAGAGCTATGAATTGTAGCCATGGTCCAGAAGGAGTAGAAATTCAGAATGGACATGTGTCAGGTCTGAATGAGAAATGCATTCGTTGAGATTTATAGGAAATCTTCATTAGAGTCTGCCTATATTCTGTTTCTTTTAGATAATTTATTACTCATGTCCTACCATAGCAAGAATGGTTGGAGAGCAATAGGTTAAAATGTTAGCACTAAAATATTCTTTACTCCTGTCATGTAAATTAGTTTTGCCTCCTCAAAGACTATACAAAGATAGAGACTATTTTTTTTTTTTTTTTTTTTTTTTTTTTCCCTTGCGTTATGCGGGCCTTTCACTGTTGTGGCCTCTCCCATTTGCGGAGCACAGGCTCCGGACGCGCAGGCTCAGTGGCCATGGCTCACGGGCCCAGCCGCTCCGCGGCATGTGGGATCTTCCCGAAACGGGGCACGAACCCGCGTCTCCTGCATCGGCAGGCGGACTCTCAAGCACTGCGCCACCAGGGAAGCCCGGTCCTTTCTTTCTTGATTCTTGGATCACTGGCATGCAGAGGAACACACAGACCAATTGTGTTAACATTTCAAGCTCACAGAATTAGTTCAACTCAGTTGTCTTCTGAGGAATAAGCCAATGTTCTCTGGGAAGGCTAGAGGGCCTCTCCTACAAGCTGAGATCACTGTGTAGCAGATGGAGCCATTAACGGATTACTTGAGCCAGCTTTTAGTGTCATTCTGAGCAGACTGACTTCACTGAGTGACTTCAGCAGAAATCAATTCAGACCCCGTTGCTTTTAGTGTTTGTATACAGACTGCCAACTCCCTGGGACCATAGGGAAGTATGCTGTTAACTTGGGTGGCCGGCCCCTACCTGCTTGTGTGAAGAGGAAAGCTATGGGACCATCATTCAGGATGAGTGGGCTCAGTGTTGGGGTCTGGAGGCAAAGTCATTCAGATATGGCCTGTGTACCTACTGAGTCTTTCATCTCTTTGGGCAGAAAGTCATGGGCCCTGTCATAGACTTTGTGCTGAACATCACCCCATGCAGGAACTGGTTAAAATATCCCTTCTCTAGAAGAAGAAACTGAGACTCAAAGAGCTTAACATGACCTACAATTAGTTACATATTTAGAGTCAGACATCTTTTGAACTCAGGCCTCTTACCTTCTACTCTAGGTCCTCTCTGGCAGGAGTACCCCTTTCCTTCTCTCCAACCTAATGTAAGCTGTTTTTTGTACTTGGATCATATGGCTGCTCCTATGTGCTCAATAGCTGGTTTATTTAATTTGAATCTGAGCTTTCAAGTCAAATAGATCTAGGTTAAATTTCAGCCCTTTACCTAAAAGCAGTAAGACTTTGATGAAGTGGCTGAATCGTCATGATGTAGTGAGGGTAGATGGAGCCCAAGTGCAATATAATCATTTTTGCCCTTTCTACCTACAGTCTCTTGCTGCTGTGGTAGAATTTGCCCAGGCGAGCGTCTTCCTGGTGCACCCACAGACTGGTACCCGGGGACATACGGTCCTCTCTGCCCCCATTCTTAGCCTCAGTTTTCTTATCTGTAAAATAGACTTAATAGTAACTATCCCAGAGTTACTATGATGCTTAAATAGTAGCTACGTGCTTTGCACATTGTAGGTATTGAGTAAATGTCAGTCATGTAACATTGTCTATAACTTACTAGATAGCTGGCTAATGAAGACCAGCTGACGAACTGAACAATTCTAAAAATCATTGACTCTTTCATTTTCATCTAGGTGCTGACCCATGGGACAGCCAGCCACCATCTGAGCAAATTGGCTTTCACAGTACTGGACTTGAGAGAAAGGAGGCTGCCCTTGAGAGACGAACTGTGCAAGTGTCAGAAGTCCACGGACAAGGTAAGGGTACCTGGTGATTAGTCACAAAACTGACACATGCCTCCTCCCCAAGGTAGCACCTAGTGTCTATGGGGGACACATCACTATTTTAAATCAGTGTGAGGGAAAAAATGATGGTAAGCCTCTGTTTACTAGGAGGCTGAGAGATGATTTTCACATTTGGGATTTTACTTTACAAAAATACTCTATGCTGGGCAGGGATGCATTTTGCCCATGGGATTAGAAGCTACTTTTACTATGGATGATGTCACTACAGTCTTCTTGGCTGTAAACAAAACAAAACAAAACAAAAAAAACCCCAAAAAACCTTCACACAAAGAAAGGAACGAGTACATGGAGGAGAGAGGTATTTGGAGTTTAGCATCACCTTATTAATGATCGTCATTTTATCTGCCTGTTGAACCTTAGTATAAGATGACCCCGTCTCCCTACCCCCTCTGCATTTCTACCCTCAGTGAGAAGGGGTGCTCAAGATAATTGAGCCACTGTAAGTCAGGAGCTAGTCTAATTCTTGAACTAGGAAATGGAATATTTCTACTTCGTATTCCTGACTCTGCCCATGCACTTCTCTCTTTAATTCAGTCTCCACCGCAAGCACAGCATATGGATGTTGCTTTTGTCATGCTGCCCAGGGAATGTTTCATCATCTCCCTCAGCAGCTCGCTGTAATATGGGAAATTTCTGAAGAATCAGCTCTTTCTTTCGTACCTAAACACCTGGTACCCTGGGTCTTCAGATTCCAACCAAAGGGCTAGGGACTGAAGAGATGCTTTGGGGGTATTTTATAAACTATTTTCTAGTCAAAGATTTGTGATCCTTTAGCATTCTCTCGCTGTTTATTGGTTCAGTGTGGTCTCTGAATTTGAATACGCACACAGTGACGACTGGGACCACCACTGTGACTGTCAGTATTGGCCCTCCCAACCTCTCCTGAAAAGCCTGGGGCCACATGTATGGTGGAAATCTGGATACTTTTATTATGTAACACCTCCAGAGGAGTCTCAGGAAGCTCCACAATCACAGGCATTACTTCTGTAGCAAAAATATGAATATTCACACTAAATCACATAAATAAAGGCTACAAAATGATTCATACCTTTCATGTCAGGTTTAGCTACCAAATGAATTTATATTGAACCTAACACCACCAAAAACTTTTGGTTTTCAAATTTTTCCATTAGAGAAGAAAGAGCTGTGGGTCTGTATTACTATTCTCATTGCTGTTTGAAAGAATGTGGGTGTTTTGTTGTAGCATGTACAAGAGACCAGGTGATGGCATATCAGGGGTTTAAGGAGGTTTCCAGGATCCTGACGCTAAACTCTTGCAATTCCTCTTGGTAATTCTTACATTCCTTTTCTCAGAGAGACACTTGTAAACCCAAATACCACTGAGAGAGGAGATACATTAACTGATGTCACAACACACAGGGGTTATTAATGACAAAGGTCTCTTTCTTTTTTGAGAACAGGAGAGGAAAGGTCCAGGGAGCTGGGTGCCAGGGAAGGAAGCTGGCTAGGTTGCAGGGCAGGAACGCCAGAGCAGCCTGCTGAAGCCGAGGACACCTTTAAGGGAGCCTGTCTCCACTAGCTCAGAGCTGGTTTCTATTTCAGGAGGATAGTAGTGCTATTTCTGCAGCTAAAAAGATTGGTCAGTTCACTTTAAGGTCAGAAGCTGCTCTGGTCATTTTGTCCTTTCTCTTAACACTGAGTAGATTTCTCAGTTGGGTGTCAGAATATGTAGTTTAATTCATAGAAAATTCCTCACTGACTGTAAGCATTTGGTGCTGTGAGGTGATATAAGGTAGAAACAAATGCTTGGTTGCTTGTCCCACTCTCTAGCTGGGTGAACTTGGGAAAGTTATATGTCCTCTTGGAAACTTAGTTTCCACATCTGTGAAATGGGCACAATAGTGGCTCTTCTCCAGGGTTGTTGAGAGTATTAACAGTACAATGTGTGTCAAGCTCCCAGCCCAGATCCCAGCACATGCTACCATTTTAAGAATGTCAGTTGCTTTCTTTGCTCTTTTAGTGCTCTGCTTGGAATTACAACATGTACATCTAAATTGAACCATTGGAACCATTTCCTTGTCCCATCTCTGGCCTTTTCTGAAGCTAATGATGAGATAAGAACAATCCAAGGTACGAACCAACTGCAGAACACCCATTTCCAGGCCTTGGGAACATGCTAATACTGATTCTCAGGAGCGAGCTGACACTTAGCCGAGTCATGTGGTATTCTAAAGAATTTCCCCAAATTAGTCAGACCTGGATTTACTTGATGGAATAAAAAGTTAGAAGGTTATGTCCACAGCCCAATATGGTGTCTGGTTAAAGTAGCCTCTGCTTATGTAAAAATTCATATCTTCTGTCAAATCTTTTCTTAACCTGAGGACTGAATTCAGGTTAAAAGTACCACGTTTTTAAATCAAATGTGTTCATTTAGAAGGCCTAAATTTGCAGTATTCCTCGAGGAATGACTCTTCCTCGAAGTAGGACAGAGAGAGGTTTTTTTTTGATTAGGACACTCTCTTCAGCCTTGGAAGATAAGCCTCCCTACACTGCTGTGTGAATACGCAGATATTCCTGTGTTCATTATGAAACTTCGCAATTTAATTTGCGGGGACTCTGGTTCTTAGAGAACTCAGGAGTCCACCTCCCTCGGAAAAAATGACTTGCAAGTGGTGACTTTCCCAGCTCCCCATCTAATTCCGGCTTAGTCTCACTCCAGAAAGCATCGTCATCTCCCATGCCCCCTGTAACACCAGCTGCAACCTTCTTTGTCCCAGCAACCACAAAAGAGCTATAACTTATTGGAAGCTTGCTTTTCTCACCATAAAAGTTCTGAGTAAAAATCCGAAGCACTTACCAGTCAGTGCAGGTGCTGAGATGAGAAGGCAAGTGATGGGGAGGAAGTGTTTCCTCTCTGAAGCTGGGCTGGCTCCTCAGTGGCAGTGGCTGCTGCTGCCCGGCTTCAGCTCCTCTTATCAAGGGACCAGCTGCCGCTGTTGCCATGGGGATGCTCTGTTTCTCAGGCGCCAGGGCAAGGGGGATGGAGAGGGAAAGGGGACTCATCTCTCGGCCACTGCTCCCTACCGTAATAATTGTCCATTACAAAAACAATGCACAGAGTAGTGCTTTGAGGGCCTGGTGTACAAGGCTGGAGTAGTCCAGACAAACAAGCTAGGTCCTTTAATCCCCATAACAACCTTATGCAGTAGGATTTTTTTGGCCTGGCTTTGCAAATATGGAAGTTTAGGCACAGAGAGATTAAGTGACTTGCCTCAAAGGTGCCACAGCTAATTCTGACCCTCAAATCCATTTGAATTTAAATTCAGAGTACTCTCACTCACCACTGTTGCCTCTTCGAGTAGTATGCTGATGAGAAGACGAATAATAGTAGCAATCACTGACATTTACATAAGGCTTCCCACATGCCAGGCGCTCATCTTTACACATATCAACTCTTCAACCCTCATAACAGCTTTGCAGGATAAGCTGCTGTCATCATGCCCATGCCACTGATGTGAAATTTGGGGCCCAAGTTCTCACTGCTAGTATATGGTGAGGCCAGGGTTTGAACTGGGCATTGAATGTTAGAGTCCATGCTCTTAACCACTTTACAGTCCTGCTCACCAGTGAGAGCATTTTAGAAAGAAAGAAAACATAACAAAGAATGCAGCCCTCACCATATAGGTGGGGTATGGAGGGCAGGAAAAATTTGCTCCTTCAAAGGAACTAAACCAAATGTTCTAGTGTTAGGAATCCACATGCACTCCAAGAAAGGCTTAGGGTCAAAGGGTATTTAAGCAGGTTGTGCGGGAAGTGACATGCTGTCAGATGGAGAGGAAGTGTCCATGTTTCCCGTTCGCTCACTGGA
This sequence comes from Lipotes vexillifer, assembly GCF_000442215.2. Taxonomy (NCBI): domain Eukaryota; kingdom Metazoa; phylum Chordata; class Mammalia; order Artiodactyla; family Lipotidae; genus Lipotes; species Lipotes vexillifer. The sequence continues at coordinate 6,888,879 of NW_006792921.1, read as the reverse complement.
GGAAATGTCCTGTGTTGATTGGAGGAACAGAAGTTTGTAGTCACTGGTTTGGGCATCAAGAACAGGGAGGTCAGTCTGGGAGATCAGGTAGAGATCAGCATAGGCCGGAAGGACTTGAGATCCCTGAGGGTAATCAGGAGGTTACCCACCAATACTGCCCAAGAAATGGGTTCTCCCAGAAGAGGTCTGAGCGCTTTCCATGCATGTTGTTTTCTTTCCTTCCTGAAGATGCAGGCTGTGCAGGTCCTAAGAAGCTCCTCATTGGCCTCAACTACCAGTTAGTTCCCAGTATTGAGTTGGTCAATGCCTCCTTGACATTTGCCAGCATCTCAGTAATAGAGCAAGAACTCATAATAACAAGTTCACCCTGAGGTTGACCCCAAGGGTTAGAATTTCTTCAAATGGCGCGGTAGTGAATCAGTAGAGAGTAGGCTTCCCTGTTTGATCCACCTTGTCTTGGTCCTTATTGGAAGCTCTAGGAAAGAGGTGAAGGTTGCCAAAAGGTAATGCTCCTGGCTAGGAAGGGAAATGCCTGCATGCTGAGGCAAAGTCCCTAAAAGCGGCTCTCAGTTCCAAACTGCCTGCTTTATCCTCTTACCAGCAGCCTTGTTGGCCAACAGGTTAGCAGCATCTTCATCTCCAAACTTAAGTGGAAAGAATATACTTTTTTTCCTAGACTTCTCAATTCTTTTTTAAAATTAAACTTTTTTTTTTTGGATAACTGTAGACTCACATGCAGTTATAAAAAATAATACAGAGAAATCACCTGCAGCCTTTAAGTAATTCCTTCAGTGTTACCATCTTGCAAAACTATAGTAAAATATCTCAACCAGTGTACTGATATGGATACAGTCAAGATACAGAGCAGTCCCGTCATCGTGAGCCTGCCTCACGTTAGCCCTCCCCCCTACAACTCTTCCTGCCCTTACCCACTCCTTAACCACAGCAACCACTAGCCTGCTCTCTATTTCTATAATTTTGTCATTCCAAAAATGTTATGTAGCTGGAACTGTACAGTATGTAACTTTCTGAGTTTTATTTTTGTTTGTTTGTTTGTTTTTAACTCAGCATTGTTCCTGGTGATTCATCCAAGTTTTTTCATGTATCAATAATTTGTTCCTTTTCATCACGGAGTAGCATTCCATGGTATGCACCAAAGTTTAACCATTCACCTGTTGTAGGACATCGGGATTGTACCTGGTGTTTGGCTATTACAAATAAATCTGTTATAAAAATTGATGTACAGGCTTTTGTGTGAGCATAAGTGTTCATTTATCTGGAATAAAGCCCAGGAGTGAAATTCCTGGCTCATATGGCAATTGCAAGTTTAATTTTATAAGAAACAGCCAAACTGTTTTCCAGAGTGGCTACACCATTTCATATTTCCACCAGCCATTTATGAGTGATTCAGTTTCTCCACATACTTGTCAGCATTCAGTGTTTAATTTTTTAAAAGTCATTCTCATAGGTGTGTAGCATTATCTCATTATGGTTTTGCTTGCATTCCCCTGCTGAGTAACAATGTTGAATGTCTTTCCATGTGCTTGTTTGTCATCTGTATGTTTCTTTGGTGAAATGTGTCTTCATGTCTTTCACCCACTTTTCTAATTAGATTGTTTCCTTTTTATTTTTACTGTCGAGTTTTGAAAATTCTTTATATATTCTAGATACTAATCCTTCTTTACCAGAAATACATTTTTGCAAATGTTTTCTCCCAGTCTATAGCTTATCTTTTCAAACTTTTAGCAGAATCTTTTGTAGAGCAAAAGTTTAAAATTTTTATCATCTCATGTATCATTAAATTAACTCTAAAGCATAAAATGTTGAGATTATTTCTGGGGGCCTTCAGAGAAGCTGAACGGTGTTAGGAATTTTAAAACACTCTCATCACAATTTCCCAAGTTCAAAGCGAACATTTTCAAAGAGAGAAGAGAGTATGAATTCTTTATTTCCCCTTTGGATAGACATGTACTCCTCCGAAGTTCAGGTTGTTGTGGTGGTGTTTTTTCCAGGGCTTTCTATGCGCACTTTAATTGATTATGCCCAACCCCCCTTTTAAGACAGATGCAAACAGCAACTGAGATGGCAGATGGTAATGTAAATCTATACCTCAGAGAGTTCTAAATAACAGCCACATATGTGCAGTGTTGAAGTCATGGACCCTCGGCCTACAGTGTTCTCAGTGTAAGAGCAAGGAGCCATTGTGTACGTGACATGATTTGTAGGTCCAGGAGCCCTCTGACGTGTGGCTGAATTGGCTTCCGGCTTCTTTCCTGATGGATGCCTAATGGTAACTAGCTTTAAATGAATGTATTTTCATTTTAATCACAAATATTCAATCTTTATGAATAAGAATGATCACAGCGATAGACATTTTCAGACAATTTATTTCAGTCAGTAACCTATAAAATGTGCACTTGAAATATTTGCCTTCCAAAATCAGTCTAAGGCAGTTGCTGTGTTGATGGGTGATGGGGCTCCAGCTTTTCAATTAAGAAAGACAGAGAGAGAGAGAAAGAGAGAGAGCACTGAATAATTGTAGGCTGGTTCTTATTCCAGAGATCTTGCTGGATCACTTTGGTTATTTCCTTCAACACTCAGAGAGGAGAATTACGGTTTCAGATCAATATCTTCTGGTAAATAAGTGTCTCTGTTTTGCTCTGGGAAGCTTTGAAAACAATTTTAGCTCTTTATAACAGAGGACTGTTTGACTTTATCTATAAGAAATTCTGATATCATTTATTCACATCTAATTGAAATAAAAATATAGAATACATTTAACCTTCCAGAAATTGTCAAATACTTAATAAGTGCTTATGGAAATAGGAAGTAATATTAATTCACTTCAGATAATTGTAGATTCACATGTAATTATAAGAAATAATATAGAAAGATAGAACCCTTTCTGTATTGTGCTCAATTTCCCCCAATGGTGACATTTTTTAAGACTATAGCACAATATCGCAACCGGATATTGATATCCATACAATTCACCTATCTTATTCTGATTTCTCCTGCTGTGCGTATGTGTATTGTTTCATGCAATTGTATCACCTGTGTAGGTTAGTGTACCTACCACCACTGTCAAGGTACTGAACATTTCCACCACCAGAAGGATCCCTCGTGTTGTTCTCTTATTTATTTGTTTATTTGTCTTTGTTGCTGTGCACGGGCTTTCTCTAGTTGCGGTGAGCAGGGGCTACTCTTCATTGCAGTGCGTGGGCTTCTCATTGCGGTGGCTTCTCTTGTTGCAGAGCATGGGCTCTAGGCTTGCAGGCTTCAGTAGTTGTGGCATGTGGGCTCAGTAGTTGTGGCTCGCAGATTCTAGAGCGCAGGCTCAGTAGTTGTGGAGCACGAGCTTAGTTGCTCCGTGGCACGTGAGATCTTCCTGGACCAGGGCTCGAACCCGTGTCCCCTGCATTGGCAGTTGGATTCTTAAGCACTGTGCCACCAGAGAAGCCCCCATGTTGTTCTTTTTTTTTTTTTTTTTTCTCTTTTTTTGGGCTACCCCATGTGGCATATGGGATTTTAGTTCCCCGACCATGGATTGAGCCAGTGCCCCCTGCGTTGGGAGTGTGGAGTCTTAACCACTGGACTGCCGGGGAAGTCCCCACATATAATCCCGCGTCCCCTGCATCGGCAGGCGGACTCTCAACCACTGCGCCACCAGGGAAGCCCCATGTTGTTCTTTTTTAATCACACCCACCTCCCCACCTCCCACTCCTGTTTTGTTTGCCCCATCATAACCTCTGGCCCTCTGGCAGTCACTAATCTATTCTCCATTTCTATAATTTTGTCATTTCCAGGATGTTATGTAAATGGGATCATACAGCATGTAACCTTTGGTATTGACTTTTTCCACTCAGCATAATTCTCTGGAGATTGTTGCCTGTATGTTCTTTTTTCTAGCCAGGGAGTTTTCTATGGTACGGATATACCCCAGACCGCCTAAACATTCACCTGTTGAAAGATATTTGGGCTACTTTCAGTTGTCATTTATTACAAATAAAGCTGCTATGTACATTTATGTACAGGCTTTTGTGTGAGCATAAGTTTTCATTTCTCTGGGATAAATGCCAAGGAGTACAAGTGCTGTTCTGTATGGCATTTGAATGTCTAATTTTTTTATATGCAACACCTTTTATTCCAATCACCTCTCAAAACAGGTTTCAATATGGTGACAACTAAGAGAACACATACACGGGAACGAGGGAGTGGGTTGTTTAATTTTATAAAGAATTACCAACCTATTTTCTAGAGTGGTTATATCAGCTT